>NC_056732.1:532527985-532537985 GCF_019279795.1 Protopterus annectens | reverse complement strand
GTTCAAGGCTTGGCAGGGAAATGCATGGCAGTAGCACATTTTATTCTAGCAACTTTCCCAGGTTATACAAGTAATGTTTGAAATGTGTCCCTGGTTTTTGGGATTTTGCCCCCCCCCCACCAATAAATTTTGGCTTTTTCCAGATTTCTTGTGCTTATGTGCTGCAAAGTTGAGATATATAGCTGAGTGACGAGTGGATTTTACAAGGAGGTAAAAGCTTCAGGGGAAGATAAGTTTAGTGCTGCTTATGCTGAGTCTGCTTGCATTGTTAATAGTACAACATGTAGTGTACTTGCTTTTGATGCAGAAGGCTGTGGGGTCTACTCCCACAGTATGTAGATACATTGCTGATACTGTAGTGTGTTGTACTTTTAAAGGGGGTGGATGCTGCAGTCCTGAGAATGTCATCTTTGGCAGAGATACCTAGTAGCTATCAACCTATCAGTTTGCCATCCATTCCCTATTGCAATATTACTGGTTTATCATTTTTAATGTAACATGGGCAATTTATTCCTCAAGGGCAACAGGCACTTTATTTGTAGATAAAACAATGAAATATAAAATTGTTTGCTAGCAGCAACCTCTTCATTAGTTACAGATCTCTTTAATGTGGAATTATATAGATGACTTTTACTTCTGCAGAGATTGTACATATTTACTGATACTGGTGGATTGTAGAAGTTTGGGTAGACTGTTATGATTGAAATGTACTGAATTGGCCAGTTTTGTAATTATTGGTGCATGCATTTTGTTTCATTGTTTACTGGAAAAATGTTCATAACAATAAATTTAAAATGCCCTTAACCAACTGTACTGTATTATTATACAAGGAATATAATTTAATACAATCAGGAAGGTGTATTGAAGAACACATGTATGTTTTGTGTGCAAGGGGCCTATGATTTGAAAACAGCCCATAGTTAATCTTTATCTGTCACTGGCCAGGTATATTTTCTTTGAACGAGGGTTTCAATGTTGTTTCAATGAATGTGAGTTTCAAGGCCAGAGACGTTTTAATGCTAAGTCTATTTTCATTGTGAGACTGCATTCCTTTGTTTAGCAGATGTCTATTAGTGTGTGTGCTGTAAAATGTAAAATAAAACTTTTAAATGAAATCCAAACCATTGTACGAGTAAAGCAGTATGCACATTATAGTATTTATGGTAAATGGGGTGAAATAGCCAAATAATGGGACATTGGAATGGCTGCAGGGGGAAGGCCCCATTTGACCATGATTTTATGAGGCGGAAGGGTGGCAAAGTCAAATACAGCCCCGGCTGAACTATACCTCTCAACTGTCCAAATGTTTACAGAATGAATAGATTTTGCTTCTTATTTTTGGTTTGTTCCTCATAAATTCTGTGGTTTTCTAGCAAATCATTCAGGAATGAAGTCACTAAATAATGACAGATATTGAGTTTCAGACTTCATACCTTTCAGAAAGATGCATACTAAAGTAAGACCTGGTATTCTATCAACTAAGTTTATACAACAGCAATTTTTAGTACTGTCTGTATGTTCCCCCAATATATTTGGCCTTGTCCAGATTTCCTGCATTAAGAGGTTGAGAGGTACATGCAAATAAATTGCTTTATAGAAATGGGTATATCCAAACCTTTCAACTGTCCCTGACTTTGGCTCAAAATGTTGCTCTCCCCCTAATAATCCCTCTGCAAAATGGCAGTTTTGGAAGAAAATGTGGATGGTTTACAATTAAGAAATAATTGTAATGATCAGAGTTATAGATTACTTTTATTTCAGAAATGCATGTAGATTCTCTTATTTTGTCAGCTGCTCAACTTAACAGTACTAATATTAAAAAGAGTCACTTTTTGACAAATTCTCAGCTGTATTGTGTGGCTATTTTATATATTTGCATCACATTGTTAGTCCGCTTTTTAATCAATTGTGGTTTTCTGGCAAATTAGTGGCAAATCATTAAAGATTGAAGTTAGAAAATAATGACAGACATTGCGTTTCAGATTTCATACCCTTCAGAAAATTCATCCTAATGCAAGACCTACTTTTCTATTATCTTTCTAAGTTTATAAGAGCAATATTTAAAACTTGTCCTTATTTTTGGGCCTTTGTCCCACTTCTGTTTATGTCTTTGTCCAGATTTCTTGCTCTGAGGTTGAGAGTTATGACAGATTTGTCAGGGCCATCACCGTCAGCCAGAGACATTTCAAATTGTGACATGCTTGTTGCAACCCATTCCCCCATGTAGTGACTCTGGATGTGTCCAAGCAAGGCAAGGAGCAGTTATGCAGTGTAAGTGTGCAGAGTATCCCCCCATCCAAGGTAGACACAAATACTACAGTGGATTTTCATCTGTCCTTGATTTTGCAGAATGTTCTGGTTTTCTGTCATATTTTTATACTGTTGATTTATACTTCTTATTCAGAAAATGTATGTTGTTGCACTGCGTGTTGCTCTGTGTTTATGTAGCAATGCTTTAATGGCCATCAGGTAAGCTTGTCTGAGATTGTAAGATGCAAGTAAGCTTTAATAAGCATACTGTTAAAGAATTACCAGCATCGAAAGCCTTTTCGTTGTTGCCATGCAGAGAATATTTACATAACTAGATAATGTATAAGCCTTGGGTATTGAAATGCATATGACAGTATTTGTAATAAAAGGACAGGATTACAGTATTTTCAGAAGCTCATTACATTTGTTGGAGACTTGCAGTCATCTTTGCAGCCTTTTCCAGTAAATTAAACAGAATACCAATCTATCATGTGTGTTACTTTTTTTATCTTATTTTTACATTTTCTGCATTTGCAAAAATAATGCATTGACTTCTCCTGTTGTCATTCTGGGGTAGAGAGCAAGAGAGAGAGAGAGAGAGAGAGATTGAGAGAGAGAGAGAGAGAGAGAGAGAGAGAGAGAGAGAGAGAGAGAGAGAGAGAGAGAGAGTGTGTGTGTGTGTGTGTGTGTGTGTGTGTGTGTGTGTGTGTGTGTGTGTGTGTGTGTATGTGTGTGTGTGTTGTGTTGAATTTTATAACCTAAGAGTTAAATGAGGTTATATGTATTAATTTCTTTTAGCAAATGCAATAATTAATTGCAGTTTAGGCTGCTGATTTGGTGACATTTTCTTTCTATAGCTGTACTTTTTACATGCATTTGAAGCATTGTAATGTAAAAAGAGTATCTGCAGTCTAGCTAGAAAGTTAGAGCCATTGCCAATAGATTTGTAAAAGTTATTACTAGCCAAGTAAAAATAATATAATCCATGGTATGCATTTTAATTTTTGATGGGCAATATTTTACCTTGTGCTCATGTTCATATGATATCATTGAGGGCAACATGATTTTCTGTGTAGATTCTGTGTATCCTGATATAACAGTGACACAAAGTATATTGCTTTAGAACATCAAATGTTTATATTTGGTACTAAATATAGACATGCTCAATTTTTGACTGACTGAATAACTTGCACATAGTCATTCATAAGTAACACAAGAGGTAGTCTACAATGCTGGCAGTGTCCACTGTACTATTTTACCATTCCCAGTTCTCTGACTATACAACACAATGCAGCATATTACTTTGCAAGCATGCATTGGTGATGCAAATGGGTTGTGCGCATCTTATATCAGAGAGTAACTGTACAGACTGCACAATTGTGAAATGTGTACTGTGATCTGTAGTGCATAACCTTTAGCTCTTGAACTTTAAAAATACTTGCACTGGTATTCAAAATTATAGCAATGTTTGGGAACAAATCCCGCTGCATTCTGAATGTATCATTTTCTTTGGTGACTCCATGATCTAAAATGTAAATTGCTGCATTTATACATTAAATGTTATTTACCCAGGGCAAATTTGATAGTATTAGTACAGTTTATTATTCTAACTGGAATAATGGTTGGGGTTTGCAAAAACAGAAAAAAGCTGACTTTAGAATAGAAGATGTGCCATACGGTTAAATGCATGAATGCAAGGATGCAATTTAACCTGACAGTGACGAAGAGGGAAAGAAGTCTGTTTATAAGCTTTGGATTAAATGTGAGCATTACATTTTATGTGACCATGTACAAATAAAGACAGTTGCCAAGGATTTTGGTTTGATGTGCCAGATAGTTGAATGCCCCAACGATGGATGTGTTTGAGTTTTTAAAGTAACCGTGTGGCACCGTTTTACAATTGAAACAGAAATTTTGTGAAATCTGAAATACAACTGTAGAGTCATAAAGTCAGGTAACTGAACAGCACCTGTTGTAGCTGGAGGATAAGTTGAAAAGGAGAAATTAGACATTAAGTGACATTTAGAAGGCAAGGAAGGTACTGATTGTTTGGACTTTTCCTAAGAAGTCCTTGGTATCAAGTAGACTTATGGGTCACCTTTGTTTGTAATAAAATAATGTATTGGAAAATCCCAGGTAAATTTGGTGCAGTTTATGTCTTTGTATAAAAGCAACAAGTGATGTGGTAACTTTGATAACCAGAGAAGAGATGTATAAAGATCACTACTTTTCAAAACCTACAGATCAGCAAAGTTTTCAATTTACATCAAATAGAACAGGAAAAAGAAAGAGTCCTGTTTCATTTGTGATTTTGCAGGGAATGTGGTGCTTGTTTAATGGAGCTGGTGTGGAGAAGGCCAAACACTCACTTAAAACAATGGTTGAGTCCCACAAATACTAGGACATTCATGATGGAATTAACTCCGCCCCACCCACACCTATGTGGAGTTCCTGCTTAAATTGTTGTAGGAAAAGAAATTGTTCTTTATAGCAACTACAGGTTTGCACAGATAACTCATAAGAAAAAATATATACATCAGAAGTAAATTTGCTCAATAATGTTTCTCCAAGCTGAAACCATTATAGCAGAAAAAATGGATAATAACAAGAAATTACTAGCAGAAACAAGATCAAATCCCAATGACTAAGAACTACATCCTGAAACTGGACGTAGTCTCTCCATCTGAGGAGCCAAGGAATAAAGTTTTAGAACAACTGCAGATAATAACAGATAAGTTAAAGAAAACGAAGTGCCCGTTCAGAAGATGAATGAGCTGTCTATTAACTGCGACGAGTTTTCGAAAGTAACTAATAAAATGCAGCAAGAACTTTGACACTATGAAGCGTTGCAGTTTTAGTATGAAAAAAACACAAGAAATACTAAAAGTGTTAAAACGAAACAACAGAAGAACCTTTTCCACAAAGATGGTAGAGTGGAACTCGAGAGCCAGAAGAAGAAAACAAAAAGAGCTTTACTGAAATCCTAAAGGACTGGACTTCTCTGTATGGGCTGGAGCTGAAAAGTATTAGGTACATCAGAAGAAAATGTCATCACAATAGACCATGTTACAGGATCATGTACTGCAGACAGGATGACAGTCATCTGTGACTTGCAACAGTTCATTTTTTCTATTCCAGGGAGAAAGGTAATCTTTATCCAAGGTTAGGAAAATTAAAAAAAAAAAAAAAAAAAAAATATATATATATATATATATATATATATATATATTTATATATATATATATATATATATATATATATATATGTATATATACATAAGGAGCACCCATTTCCATTGTGGCTGATTTACCAAGGCATGTAAAAGGTGCTTGAAATATTTTTTTTTTTGAATAATAGGTCTCTCATAAATATTAAAATTGAACAAGAACACAATAACAACATATGAAAGGTATGACTAAAAGTTTCAGAAACAGCTATGTCAATCAAGTATACCAAAGCAAGAAATGATAAAAAAATCTACAAGTACATGTTTTAACAGCTGAAATTGTTACTACTGCTGTTATAACTATTATAAACACTATAACTATTACCAGTGCAGTTACACAAGGAAGCAGAGGACAAATTGTCTTCAAAAGTGAAAGAGGGGAGGAAGGAAAAGCAGAGATTCCTAACTAGCAAACAGGATTTCTTTGGTCAGTCACTTATCCTTAACCCTTTTATTTGTGGCTATTCTGACAGCTTCTCAAAACTTGAGCATGAAGATCAGAGGGGAAGAAGCAAAATATGGGTAGATTTGTGGATCCTCCATGTTCCTGTCTAGACTCACACAACACAGAACTAAATTTAAGGACATATTGCAGGAAATCTAAAACTGTCATATGGCATAGGTCCTTTCATTGGACGGCGCAGTGGTGCAGCGGTAGCATTGTCTCATCTCCGCAAGAGGTTCTCCGGTTCGATTCCCAGCTGGAGTGCCTTCTGTTTGGAGTCTGCATGTCCTCCCTGCATTCATGTGGGTTTTCTCTGGGTACTCCGGTTTCCTCCCATGTTACAAAGACATGCGTCTGGAGCATTTCTTCCCAGGCCGCTGCTGAAAATTGGCTTCATTCCAAGTCAGACTTTCCCAGTAAACAAATGTTAAATAAAATAATAAACAATCTAGTAATAGTTGCTAAATGCTCATTTTTCTTTAGAGAAAGCGTGCACCTACAAGACTGCAGAAAAAAAGCAGAAAATTGCCAGAGTTTAGCATATAAATCTAAATATATGCCACTTATTGGTAAAAGTATTTCTTAGAAAGATTGACAAATGTGTTGGGAGGAAGGGTAGCCCCAGAATTTATGCTTAACACCTGCTGTCTTGCTCTTGTAAGTCCTGTTGTACTCAGCCAACCCATAAAAGCCCAAGGATAAGCAGTCTTGAGGTGACTAATAACCATCACAAATAAAATGAGATGATGGCATACCTCTCAACCTCTCAGCACAAAACAAATCTGTACATAAATAAAAATAATGTAACGACAAAGACCCAAAATAGGGAGAGGTTTTAAATATTGCTCTCATAAACTTTTTCTGAAGGATATGAAGTCTGAAACTGAAATGCCTGTCATTATTTAGTGAGTTCAAGCCTCACTGATTTGCCAAAGAAAAAAAAAAAAAAAGAAAACCACAGATTTTATAAGGAACAGAGTGAGAATATGAGGCAAAAATCCGGAACATTTGAGAGGTATGTATGATGGTCTAACAGCCTAGGAAAAAAGTGTAGAGCTGTCCAAAGCTTCAACTGTGGACCTACACATACACCATGAAGCGGGACTTGCTCAGTGTTCAGGTATCTTTCAACATATTCATGTATCAAAGAACAAGCTGCTGTTCTACATGAATTTAATACCAACGTATCAAAGTTTAGTGACCTCATGATGGCTGCACTTTGGAACCTAGAAACAATTTGCTGCACCAGCTACTTGGGATACTTGAGAGACTACATGAAAGCATTTTGAGTTGGAATGGGACTAATATAGTATGGGTCTATATTAGAACATCGTAGTTTCAAAACTTCGAATGTTTTAATATCGACCCCTATTTAGCAAAAGCTGAAAATATCGAAGCAACAGAAAGCCGATTTTTTTCCTAGGGAAATAATTTGATTGTCCATTTCTGTTGCTTTGATATTTTCAGCGCTGTGGTGGAAAGTTACAGGTCGGGTTCAAGCAAGTGTGTGATTGAGTGCGGGTTAGGTTAGTTAGGGTTAGGGTGCGGGTTATGTATCTGTGCGATTGTGTGGATGTGAGGGTTAGGGCAGGTTAGGTGAGTTAGGGTTAGGGCGTGGGTTAGGTATGTGTGTGATTGTGTGGATGTGAGGGTTAGGTGAGATAGGGTTAGGGCGTGGGTCAGGTAAGTGTGCGATTATGTGGACATTGAGGGTTAGGGCAGGGTAGGTGAGTTAGAGTTAGGGTGCGGGTGAGGTGAGTGTGTGATAATGACGGATCTTAGGGTTAGGGTTTGGGTTTAAGGTAAGTGGATAGTTAGTGGTGTGTGTATAGTTTAGTGTAGGGTTAGGTGTAAGATTATAGGTGTATGTGTGTGGGTTGCTGTTTGTTTGGTGTGCTTGTGTTGCATGTATGTGTTTTGGAACAGCAAATTTTTTCCCTAGGAAAAAATTTGCTGTTCTGTATGTTTGATTTTTTCAGCTTTCACTGAATAGGGGTTGATATTAGAACATTCAAAGTTTTGAAACTTCGATGTTCTAATATAGACCCTATAGTATGATGCAACTGAAAGTTATGCTATTAATTATGCATCTGTAAACTAAACCTCCACATTAGACATGTAATGAATGGAACAGCCACTGGCCATTGACTGTCTACAAAGGCCTTTTAAGAACTTAATTTCAGCATCTGTCCAGTCCCAACAGATCAGTCAAAGACTACCTATATATGGACTTCAGGGATAGTGAAATCTCTAGACCACTGAGATGTGAAAAACTAAGATACATCTAAAACTATTTCCATGCAACATGGGTAGCCACTAAACTGCAGCATGTCCTTAGACTCTTTGTAAGCCACTTTGGGCACTCTCATAGTGCATAGTAAGAGATGGTACAAGAAATGGAAGCTTCCAAAATAGAGCAAAGAGGTCACATGATTTTGAAGCAGTAACAAGCTTATGGTATGTAGCAGCAGATGTATATGTCCTTATATTTATAGCTCTAGCATCACCCTCCCTCACTGGGATGTATAGCACTGAAATATGAAGCTTACTCCTTTTACCTTTTCCTACAAACTGCCCTTATACTTCTGGATTTCGATTAATCACTTATAGGCAGTTGATAAAATATTTTTGGTGGCACAGTTGCGTAGTCTGTAGCGTTTGTCTGTATCACAGCAAGAGGTTCTCTGGTTCATTTCTGATCTGGGGTATCTTCTTTGCAGAATCTGCATGTCCTCCCTGTGTTCACATGGGTTTTCTCTAAAGACATGCAGTAGGTGAATGAAATACACTAAATTGGACATAGGACATAGGTGTGAGTGTGTGTGTGTGTGTGTGTGTGTGTGTGTGTGTGTGTGTGTGTGTGTGTGTGTGTGTGTGTGTGTGTGCGTGTGTGTGTGTAGTATGGAAGAATAGTGACAACAGTGCTAGTCATCTGTTGGTGTGACATCCCAAACCCCATGTTCAAAAATGAGAAACGTGGGTTGTGAATGGATGGATGGATGTGCAACACATTAGGGTGAAAGAGAAAGTTTAATACATTAACCCTACTTAATGCTGTATTGGAAAGCTTGTACCAGATAGCACTGACTCACAGAGCTGTTGTCATAGAGCGATGCAAATTAAGCTCAGGTAACTTCTCACAAGATGTGATGTACAAAGTTTGACATCTACACACTTAGGCAGTGCAGCACAACAGAAGACGGGAGCAGAACTACTCCTGGAAGGCTCTTGTGTTGCCAAGGCACTAGAGTTGGTTTTAATAAAATTTATATCGGATTTGGCTGCTTTTTTGTTGTTTTTCATAGCAGAAGGAATCCTGTTCATTACCTCCTTCACCTATGTAAAATTCCATTAATAACGAGGATTTCATATACTGGCTTTTCAGTCAATAAAAGGCAATTGGAAACATGATTTTACTTTTAGATGAATTTCATGGCAAAAAGAAGTGAAAGACTACCTTTTGTTCCCTGCAGTTTTAAGGGTTGTATAGAAGGGACTGTCACTTTCCTGTACTTCATGACTGGTGGTGAAGATGGCATTACAGCCATTTGAAATACTTGATTAAGATCACTGGACACTATTTTCTCCCTCTGGGTTATGGTGAAATAGATGGCCATGGAAATGAACAGCTAGGATCTGGACTATTTTCCCCTTGTCTTTCCCATTTTGTTTTGTTGACATTTACTCTGTTTTTCTATTCCTTATCATTCCATATTGATCTGTATCTTAAGGAGGAGTCTTAGTAGCATTGAAAATGTTCCAGAATTATTATCAGTTAATATCAATGGTATTAAACACACTAGTAAATAAAGACAGAATGCCTTACTCAGAAAAATGAAATGGTAATATGTATCTTAGAAGTATGTGGGTTTGCTGAAGATGCCTTACAGTGGAAAAAGAAATGGGACTTGATGCAAGAAATGTACTAGGTGTCAATTACTTCACAGGGGTATTTATTGTAGGTAACTATTCTAAAATTGAAGTCAAAGTAAACCAAATAAGTTATGGATTAAATGAGAAGATGACAGGAAAGATATTATATAATTAGATAGACCCACCACTGGCACCTTTAAAAATAG
>NC_056732.1:532465485-532522985 GCF_019279795.1 Protopterus annectens | reverse complement strand
GCAAATAGATATACTTGAGGAACTCATCACAGAAGGATCAAATCTTAGAAGAGCACCTGATTTAGTTTCCATTTGAGAAGGTTTGCCCTTGTCTTTCTCAGCCTGTCTGCAACACATTTTGCTCTAAGAGAATATAAGATGCCTGTAGAGTGAGATGGTGCTGTCAAGCTATTTCCCAGGCACACATGGTTAGCTTGCAAAGTGGGTATAACCTGGTTCCCCCTTGCTTGTTGATGTCCCACATGACTGTGGTATTGTCTGTAACAATTGGAAGAAGTCCCAGGAACAAAAGATGATTCAGCAACTTGAATGCCCTGATCAGGGCAAGTATCACTTTTATATTCATATGCTTGTCTCTGGGGCTCCTATCACATCATTGAACTTTTACAAGTTCGAACTACATGTGGTCGAGACCATATGTTCGAATTTATAAAAGTTTGAGTGTGTGAATGGAAATATCCATAGGCGGAGGTTTCCATTCACTTCAATGTGGTGCAATCTCGGAGTTGGCATATTTAAGTAGCGGGGTGTGTGGGGAGCACAGCCCCCCAGTTTATTTTGTTGCCCGTTGTGTTTTTTTTTTTTACTTCGAACATAATGGTTCAACCATTAGGTGTTCGAAGTTGCGTAACTTCGACTATGTAATATAGACCCTTGTGTCTGTCCTTAGTGTTCCACACACTTTGCACTTTTATCTCTTTGGACACTACTCCCCAAGTGAAGTCCGAGGTGTTTGTGATGACTAATTTCTTTGGAATAGTGAGGGAGAAGGAGAGACCTGGATTTCAGTCTATTTGCTGTCCCTACCAAGTGATTTCCCTTATAAGAAAATTATTGCTAGGACCAAAGAGATTTCAGATATCACTGTATCCTTCTCATGTGGAGTCTTGCCAAGGGCATCACAAATGCCATGAGACCCAGAATCCTGAGGTATTCCCTCAAGGTGACTGAAGTCTGAATGGAAAACCTTAGAAATAGATCTAGATTATAGATCTATTTTTTCCTGTGGAAGAAAATCTCTTTGACTTGAAGTGTCTAGCCAACACCTCAGGGACACAATCTTGTGTAAAGCAGTCAATCAAGACTTTTGAATGTTCTCTTGGAATCTCAGCTCATGTATGAGATTTCTCACCCAAGTTAATGATTCTGGAAGGGAAAAGGGGCTGCCAGTATGGCAGTGGGGGTGGGGGACAAAGTGCCATAAATAGCCATTCTGACTTATTGGACTCTCTTTGCTTTTGCCCCTTGCTTAAATGTCTCTTTACCTGCATTTTGTTAAGACTCTTTGTTTTGTTTTTATGTCAAAATTGGATGAGAATCCCTTAGTAAATGTGGGAAAGGAGGAATGAAAAATCCTAAAGATTCCCTATACCAGCTTACCCCTCTCTTCTCACGTTTTGATCACCTCTGTAGCAAGAGGGGCCAAAAACTAAACCTCTGTCCAAAGGAGAATTTAAAATTTCTTTTTAACATCATCTGGGGGGTTCTGAGGATGCAGCCAGGGAGACCTGCTCAACACAGTACCAGTGAAAAGAGCCCTGGAAAAAGTATCAACTGAATCATACACACAATGTAATCAATGAGGAGTGACTTGTACAGTAGAAGAAACTAAACATTTAAAGCAGATTTTCTTCAAAAGAAGAAACTGCTGACAAAACATTCCTAATATTTACAGTCAGAACAAACCTTAACATATGACCCTGACAATTCAAAATTCTGAAAATCAAAGTTGCAGAAGGATACACTTATTTCCTGTACTTATCAATAATCTTCCCTTCCTTGCCAGTAAGAGTAAGATTGGGATTAACTAAATGTTTAGCACCAGCAGGTTTAACTAAAGCAATAGCTGCTGGGTCAGGTCAGAGAAGAGTGTGAAAGACTGAAAAACTGCATACATCTTATCTGCCTTTTTAAGGGCAGCTAGCTCTCAGGAAAATTGCAGGAATAGTTGAAGGTTTTGCAAATTCCTTCTGTAACAGCTTATAGTATTTTCTGAGGGACTGAGAAACCCCAGTATTCTACCACTGAAAACATTGGCACTTTTTAGAAATAGTCTCAGAGAAAGGGAAATCCCCACAGGGTGAATCAGAAACTGAGCCCTCCTCTGAGTCTGAATCACAAATGAGGAAAAAAACCCTGTGTCTGTCCCTTCATTTTCCGTCCAGATTCAGAATCTTGAATCACTTCATAAAAAGTGGTATCCCTCTTTCTTTTATCAGAAACTACATTATAAGAAGGATCACTAGCCTGAATTAAACCTTGAGCCAGACCCTATAAACTATTCCTGTCCAAGGAAATTTGAGGAAGAGCAGATTCATGATTAGTTTCTATTTGGAAAAAAAAATGGGGGGCAAGCTGTTTTATTGATGGCAGCAGCAACTTCCACAGGGATGAGCACAACATTCTGACACAACAGGGAAGCCTTGCCTGTTCCCATTCCCAGGGCTGACAAGAGTGGTTCTCCCTTCCCTATGGAGGGGAGCCCAGGAACTGCAGATGATATGGCTGTCCCCTGGTCCATAGTGGCTGCAGGTGCTATGTAAGGGGATTCAGGGTAAGAGATGAGCAGTCTGAGGTGCAACTAATGGCCACAAGTCACCTACCCATGGCTGAGACAAGTTGCTGGCCTGTTGTAATGGCAAAGGCTGTTTGCTTAACTTTTTCATTTTGTGGCTGAAAGAATGACTGTCCATGGGACTTCTAGTTTGTTCCTTGGTCAAGCAGTCAATAACACAATAAAAAACACTTTAAAACAATTAGCCAGCCACAAAAAGTAAAATAAACACAACTTCTCAACAGAAAAAATGTTTTTTTCAAATAAACAATGTTTAAATTGACCGGAAAAAAATAGCACTCTCTTTTAAAACCACAATACAGTCTTGTGGCAGTCCATTAAAACACAAACTCCTAGCTTTAAAATAACTTTCTTGAACAAGGAAGTATTATTAAATTAACATTTTTTTAAGTGGAAGGTTTTAATTCAAAGGGAACTTATCTGCCCAGCAAAGGAATGGCACAAGCCTGACTGCTGATCCTAAAAAGCTTCAGAGAAGCGTTGTCGTCAGTGGCAGAAATGTCCTGATGGACTTGTTTACAATGGTGTTCATGGTCGTGTAACCTCATAAGTCATAAATTATTGGTCTATAGTTTCCCTCGCACACTCTAAGAGTCTTCAGAACAGGACTATTTTCACTCTTCTGTGAATTTCTAAATTCAGCATTGCACATATAAATAATTATTTAGAAATAAAGTGCACCGGCATCCTTTGCATGAGGTTCATAAGTATTTTAAGTATCGCTGGAGTTCTGGATGTTGAACTTCTAAGAAGAGGCAGGGAATGCAAAGTGGAATTAGGAAGACAGAAATCTGTATCTGTCAGATCAGATGGAAGAAAAGGGGAAAGAATAAGGTTCAGGCAGTGTGAGTTTAGGCAGAATGATTCTGTGGAACGGCAAACGCTGTGCATGGAAGACATCTCAGTTCTGTAAGTTGCAATGCTCCTGAAGCTGATGCTTTTCTGGAATGTGATCTAACCCTCTTACAAAAAAGTTTGCGCTATGGCTTCTTTACGCAGTTCTTGAAACCTGGCAGTGCAGTAGCACTCACTATATAAGACTCTAACTTTTGGATGAGACGTTTTGATGGTGCTTATGTATCAAATATCACATTTTTTGGACAGCTGTTGGTATGCCAGTAATCAATGACACACTGTTTTTTTCAGGTCTGATATGTTCTGTAAGAAAGATTAGAAGTTTATCTATAGAATACCTTGACATGATTAACACTTGTTGGGTTTCAGATTGTGTATCCTGATGGTTTATGAAAGTAAGAAGTTATGCAGAAGTGCTTTGTGAATCATTGCCAGCAGGTTTAGGAATGCATGTGGTCTGTAGCTGCTAAGTCTTTGAATGTGGCATCTTTAAAAAACTGAAATATGGTAAAGAACTTTCCATACTGGACTGTACTCTGTAAGGCTCCTGTGGATAATTAACTCAGGTTATAGATTTCTGTAGCTAGCAAAAGAATGTTGCATGGCCCAGCTGTTAATGCTATTTTTATCTGAATCAATCATTTTGATAATAGTGTTTCAGGTGACCGTTAAATGGGAAAAATGGGGGATAGCAAGATTTGGGGTAATATTTGTTGTTTTTATTGCTAATAGTTCAAAGATCCTGCCTGCCTCTTAGAAAGGTAAAGTTGTGCTTATGGACAGAACAGTTTGATAATGATCTGCTAAGTGGTTTGGCAGATCTTGGGGACTGAAATGTAATTTCTTAAGTGGGACAGGTAGTTGCTTCTTTACCTAGGAGTTTGCAGATATTACTTTGTACTCTATAATGAAATAAATATTTATGTGTGTGTATAAAATGTTGTTGCTGTGTAAAGTATAAAGCTGTGCATGGTGGAATCTGAATTTGTTCCTGGTTATTCTTTGGGGAGTCATACTCAAGATTATCCGTAATCAAATGGATAGTGTCAAAGAAGAATTCAATTCATTCAGCAGTAATTATGAAAGTTATATTACTGCAGTCTAAATACATCCTGACATTGAAGTGACTTTTCTTAAAAATTATGCTACAGAAGTAGAAATCCAACAAGTCTAAATATCTCAGAATAGTAAATGCTGTTAAAAAGTACAGACAAAAATTTTTAAGCAAAATGTTGCTTTACATCTCTAAATCAGCAATGCAGAACCATTACATCAATATTGTGATGTATTATGCATTATATTATTTTATTTTCTATTATATTATTTGAGATAGTCTGGCTGAGCAGAAAGTCACTTTTCAAGAGTTTTGGGAAGAAAAACTCTTAAAACTAAATTTAAAATCACATATACACACAGTACAGTATCAAAAAATAATATGGAATTGAAATATAATAAATGTAATAAACAAAAGCAGTGCCATGCATACAAAAATCTGTAGGATGAGCAGTGAACAGTAGTAATGAAATCTTAACAAAGCCTAGGAAAAGAAATAAAGAAAAAGAAGGTTAGTGTCTGAGGGATTCAGTGGGGAGTGATTGAGTCAGGATATAAAGACAACGAGAAACAGAAATTAAAAAAGAAAGAAAGGGGTTGAAAAATGGGTAAAAGAAATACGAGAACCAGGTAGGAATATTATTATGAGGAGAAATGAAGGAATGAAGGAAGTAGAGAGGACATCTTTACAGAAAGGAGCACTGAGAGTGAGGTAAGGCATAAGCAACGATGGTGCAAGAGGCAGAGTAAGGGCAATGTGTGTCAGATAGGCTTATTTAACATTAAATACTCACATCAACAGAAGTTAAGAGTGAGGTTGTAATAAAGAATGTTTACTGTACTATGATCTGGCTCAAAACCATTTCCATGTACTAGTTAGATATATTTTTAATGTTTGAGGAAAGAGTTTCTGGTTAGATGTTGTTGTTGTTGTTGTTGTTGTTGTTGTGTCTTTCGGCTTTTCCTGGTTAGGGGTCGCCACAGCGGAACTCCGGTCCGCTAATGATTGTTTCTAGATGATGTGAAAAAAAAAACCCTTCCATGCTTATAGTTTTCTATATGTTTTCACAAACAATTTCCACCACTTCTAAAGTCAGCAAGATGGACACTTGGAACTGGCAGCAGTTTTATTTATTTTTTATTTTTATTTATTTAACATTTGTTTACTGGGAAAGTCTGATTTGGAACAAAGCCAATTTTCAGTGGAGGCCCGGGGAGAAATGCTCCAGACATTTATCATTGAAATGTGAGAGGAAACTGGAGCACCCAGAGAAAACCCACATGAATGCAGGGAGGACATGCAGACTCCACACAGAAGGCACTTCAGCCAAGAATCAAACTGGATAACCTCTTGCTATGAGGCAACGCTACTGCTGCACCACTGTGCCTTTTGTTCAGACAGACTTGAGGTATTGAATGACTATGATCCAGTCCCTTTTGAACATAATGTGGTTTTAAATACGAGCATCATGATTGCAAAATTAACAATGGGAACATTACTCAATGGCTCTGGTTATGTATAGCACAATGCCCAGTACAAATCAGTGCAGGTAGATGCATTAAGCAATATGAGGGTGATGCACAAAGACAACTAGTATGGCCTTGCAGTGGAAAGAATAGGCCATTATACAGAGCATGCTAATGGCCACTTAATGGTATAGAAATGTGGAACCTCACACAAATGAGGCAAGACAAATATACAAATGATGGCATCAAGCATGGTGGAGTGATTCAGAAACATATATAACAGGTGCACTGCACCATGGTGCAGACTTATTCCGAATACTAGTGATTTATGGTGTATAGCTGTGTGGAGATGCTGGAAGTTGCTACAGCTGTAGCAGTACAGCCATGAGAGGCTACCTGAAGTATTGCAGGATGTACTGTACTGTCAGTGCCAAACATATCATCACCTCGCTGACCAGCAAATAGTGGACTAATATGTAAACAGGAAGACCGTATTTGACCTAGTCAAACTATACTACCCACAAGTGGAATCAAGGCTGATATGCTGATTGCCTATACCAGTGGACACAAAGGTATGTATAC
This sequence comes from Protopterus annectens, assembly GCF_019279795.1. NCBI lineage: Eukaryota > Metazoa > Chordata > Ceratodontiformes > Protopteridae > Protopterus > Protopterus annectens. The sequence goes on along the minus strand of NC_056732.1, from coordinate 532,516,453 downwards.
TGTTGACTATATTAGTTACATGGAACTACCAGTGACCTACCAGAACACATTATGGAGTTTGCTGGCATCAGCCTCACTTATCTTACAGCAGTTCCCTGAAATCATGTTACAATATGTAGGCGATCATATGCTGTTCCTCAGAACAGCAAATGAGAGAGAATGACTAGTATGCAGGTATTTTACAACACAGTGAATTTTTTCTGAGGATCTAGTTACTGTAGATTGCACACATGATGCCATTAAGGCCCGACTTGTTCCAGAGCAACTGAGATAAATCAGCAGAGAGGCCTTCTACTCTCTGAACTAGCAAGTAGCATATAATGCCTAGGTGTATATATGCAGTGTCACCATATGCCACTTAGGTAGTTCAAAATGACTCACAGTTATGGCAGACATCCAGCCTATATCAATTGTTAATGCAAAGGGACTTCTAAGGTGACAATCTGTTTTTCCACACAAGCGTTTAACATAAGGCATTACACACAGTTACTATGCAAGAACAGAGCCAGACCACATAAAATGATGTGAACTTTGTTTGTTGCAGGTGTTGCCACATATGAACTGGAGCAGTGGATGATGACACCTATCCACAGCCTACATACCACAGACCATGATGTGCATCACAGACTATTCTTAAATATATAATTTTGTGTAGAACATGTTCGGGCAACTCAGTGGGCGCTTCTATCGTGGAACACTATGTGCACTTACTACTATAACAAGATCTTTGTGGTGTGTATACCATGTTGCATAATTTGCATAATTTGGTACTTGGTACTCTGAAAATAGCTGAAGCATCAGTGATATATCCCAGCAGGGCCCACCATAGCATTAGTGGCACAGCAAAAGGTTTGAGGGAGAGGCTCAGGATGAATAAGTAGTAGCAGTACCACAGTCAAGGTAGAAGAATGTGGAATACATTGTAGCTCTGGCAAAGAGATGGTGTCTGGTTCACAGCCATGAGCCATGACGCAGACAACACTGAATAAAATGCTGTATGCATTATTATACCCAGGATATGCAATGCAGTACATGGACTGAACATGTTTGTGTATCAGACATTATTTTATCTGCCAGGTTTAAGGGATGGGCAGACCACAGCCTTCGTAACTAGTGCAGATAGGGGGACACAGTGACAGGTGACAATGGCATTATAATGTGGAGTAGAATGATGAGAGGTAAATACAGTAGCCATGTACTCTGATACAAGTTTGTGGGGAGTCAAAATCACATCCTCCAGTGATGTGGGTTGAACTGTCATATAATGACCATTAATTTAAAACTATTTTTGGTTATCTTTTCTTTCCAAGGTCAGGTGACACTCATTGGCTGCCTCAGTTACAAAATGTCCAAGGGCCAGGATTCAGATAGCATGTTACAGTCAGAGCTATGTAGGTAACACTGTAGTGCCCAATTGTGCTACAGTGGTTTACAATGAGTCAGAGATTTGATAAAGCCATATGGAGCAGCAGCTCATTAGTGGCCCGTTATCATGTCCCTGAGCTGTTATAGGTAACCATTCTAATACTCCCCATACCAACACAGTTGCAGAAGCACCTACAAACATGCACACTCACATGCATGAGTAAAAATGCACACATGTGCATGTGCACACACACACACACACACACACACACACACACACACACACACACACACACACACACACACACACGCACACGCACACACGCACACACACACACACACACACACACACACACACACACACACACACCAACACTTGTACACCCACATACAAATCCAGAGAGCGAGAGACACACACACACACACACACACACACACACACACACACACACACACACACACACACACACACAGACACGCACACATACGCACACACACACACACACGCACACACGCACAGACACGCACACATACGCACACACACACACGCACACACGCACAGACACGCACACATACGCACACACACACACACACACACACACCAACACTTGTGCACCCACATACAAATCCAGAGAGCGAGAGACACACACACACACACACACACACACACACACACACACACACACACACACAACCGCACAGTCACACACCAACATGCACATTCCCACACATGTGCGTTAGTATGCACACACATGTAAACAGATGGCTTTGCATTATTTCCCTCCCATTTCTACTTAGTCCCTCTTGTTGTCCCAGCATAACTTTATCTCTTTGCTTTACTGTGAAATACTTTAAACCTCCTGTATTGGAGGTCCTTGGGATATATGCAAATTACCCCATAAGGACATACCAGTGTTTCAGCTTCCTGGCCTTTGAATATTCATGACATTACTCTTTTTAAGTTTTTACTGGTGCATTCATGCCAATAAAACCAAACCCTACCAGCTGTAAACATACAATGTTTCACTCTTTTTCTGATCTCATCAGTGCAGTACAGTATAAGTGGACTGATATGTTGTAGTGATGAGCTCAGAAAAAGGTATCATACAGCGACGACACTAGCTTAGCTGGCTTTCTTGAGTTTTTTTTATTCTTTGTTATTACATTTTTACATGACTGAACATTTCATTTACTGATCTTACATCTGTGTGCTCACATGGTCCTTTAGTTGTCATCCATGAAATGATGACTCTTTATTTTCTGCCTAATTGTCATCAGAGTGGAGCATATATTCCTAGATTTTTTATAAACAAAAGCAGCCTTTTTTATTACTGTGGTAGTAGTATTACTAGATAAGGTATATCACTGGTCACCATTTTTAGCTCTATTACCAGATAAGGTAATGTTACCATTTTTATTACTGTAGTAGCAGTATTACTAGATAAGGTATACCGCTTGTTACAATTTTTATTACTATGGTAGCACTATTACTAGATAAGGTATATCACTTGTCACCATTTTTAGCTCTATTACCAGATAAGGTATACCACTTGTTACCATTTTTATTACTGTGATAGCAGTATTCCTTGATAAGGTATACCACTTGTTACCATTTGTATTACTGTGGTAGCAGTATTCCTTGATAAGGTATACCACTTGTTACCTTTCTTATTATTACAATGACATTATTACTAAGATAAGGTATACTACTTTTTTACCATTTTAGCTGTATTACTAGATACGGTATACCATTTGTTACCATTTTTATTACTGTGGTGGCAGTATTACTAGATAAGGTATACCACTTGTTACATTTGTATTGCTAAAGTAATATTATTATTAGATAAAGTAAACCACTTGTTACCATTTTTAGCTGTATTACTAGATAAGGTACACCATTTGTTATCATTTTTATTACTGTGGTAGCAGTATTACTAGATAAGGTATACCACTTGTTACCATTTTTATTACTATGGTAGCATTATTACTACACAAGTATACCACTTGTTACCAGTAAGCAGCCGACAATACCCAAAAGGGAAGACACTAATGGAGAATTTTAGGCCCTAAGCGGTATGATATTTCCCATCACATCTGACAGATGGTTCCTCTACCTCTGTATGTTCTACTATTTCTCAGTAATGGCCTCTCTACACATCATTATTATAGTCAAACACATAAACTTTATTATTTAAGTGGCATTTCCCCAGCAGGGATTGTGATCTTTAAATCTGTACTGCAGAAATGCTTATTATTATTGCAAAATAGCTTTCTTAATATGACTTGTAAGATAATATAAGGACATTTTAAGCCCTGCATCAGCTTAATTTTTGGACAAAGGCACTCATCAGTCAGTGGTTAATAATGCCTGGCTTTTCCTGCAAAATAGTTTGCATTTAAGGTAACAAGACAAATGTATACACACACACACACACACACACACACACACACACACACACGCACGCACGCACACACACACACGCACGCACGCACGCACGCACACACATGTATATAGATATGCACGCACTCAAATGTATGCACATATGCACGCAGACACACACACATATGCACATGTACATATATACACGTATGCATACGCTGATGTGCCTAGACATTATTTCTTAATATCAGTATTCTCGTAAAGCTGATTTTAAATATACTGGTACTATTGTTTCACTCTCAGATAAGCTCCTTTTGTGTTACTTAGCACTATAGTTTTACTACTCCCTAACATTTCAGTTAATTTGAGATAGTTAATTTATGGAAAAGAGACATATTACTTCAGAGTCTTAGATGAATATACTTTTTGGTGTACGTTTCCTCCCTCTCCCTGACGGCCATCAATTCTCCTCCTACTGGATGCATATTCACACCTCAGTGGGGGGAGTCCCAACTTCATTGGGGTGAGAGACATCTAGGGTTAGGCCGTTACACAGGAAGACCTTGGGGTCACGCATGCTGTCACTGTAATATTTGCTTTGAGGGGGCTTTGTTATGAATGGCCTAATCCCTCCCCCTGGTGGTGATGTGTGTGCTTGCATCATCACAAGTGCTGCCTATGGCTTTCTGACCAATAAAACATGCTTCTTTATAGGTACTGGTAAGAATTGGTATCACTAGAGTGGGTAGCCAGACCCAGACCCTCCATGTCCAGTTTCGCACATCTTGGAATCCATCTACCCTCCACTAGAGGCTGTATCATCAAAGCGGTAGTGCAAAACTAGCTGGATCACTCCCCCCTCCAGGAATGACATGCACATCCCCACTATCTGCACCATCGTGCACTGGAGCCAGTAATCTAACTAGGGTCACCAAGGCCATAGTCAGGGCTTCATCTCTGCATGACATCAGTGCAGACTTAGTTTAGTATACCTTCAGTTTTTTTTAATACTACTGCAGTCAGAAGAGATTTGATAAAAATTAAAAGGTATAGAAAATCATGGGGATGTCAAAATTTGCAGTCAGTGGTGTTAAAATGCAAGACAATCAAGGAAATGTATTTTGAAAAGTCTGAATGTTTTCACTGCGTTGAAGCATTGAAGTGCTGCTGTTAGGTAAGAATGGGTTAAGATAAATGATGGAATGAATGTGCAAATCTATGTACTGTAAATGGCTTCTCATGAACACACTCAAGTCAGTTGTGAGTGCTTTGTTCTGTATGTGTGGGAAGAATTCTGACTACTGACAGATGAAGTCCTAGTAAAAACTTAAGTGCTGAAAAGAGACAAAAGCCAGAGAATCATTTGATTTTCTTTTATAAAATCTAAAAAAATGTCCATGACCTAGTGAAACTCATGTTAATGCAGGCGAGATGGAAGTTCTGCTTTATATGTTTATCTCAGCTCAACTTTTATTGTAGTACCTTATCATAAAGTGCTTCAGAAACAGTTGAACTTCAATTGTGCAAATATTAAGTTAAACTTAGGGTGAAAATAGATGAAGTATAGAAGTTAAGATAAATGCCAGAATTTATTGGCAAAATTCCTTTTTTTTTGTCCAACATAGCAACTATAAAACTATTTTATTTTCAGACACTTAACATTAAAGCTTTATCAAATACTTTTTATTTTTAAATTTGTAAAGTTAGAAAATTAAATAAAAGGACCTTCTCATACACTTTTTTTCTTTTTAATGTTAATAGTTCTAAGTTATAAAAACTAAAAAAATATATATACTTTCACAGCTGTTGTTATAGAGAGAGAAGCCAGTGTGGATATTGACTTACCTGGTAAAAGTGATCATATTGGCATGACTTACCTAATAAGATACATTGTGGTACCACAGTTACCACTGTACAACTTAAATGCTAGTTTGTACCAAGGTTGGTCAGCTGTAGACCTTCTGTACTGTTTTCTACGTCACTAGTCTGAGTTCGTCACAAGCTAAAAAAACAATTAAGGCATAGACCAGTAACCCTTTCAAAGATAACAAGGAGTTAACAGATCAGTGTTACAAAGTATATAGGCTTTTGGACTGAGACACAAGAAGTTTCATTTAAGGAGCATAGTTATAACAGCTGTCTAAGCAAATTACAGATGCAAACAGGCAATGATAAAATGATATGAGGACTGTTCAAGCATGTCACATATTATATTTGAAACTGCATTAGAATAAGTCATACCTGATAATCAATCTGTATTTTGTTTTGCTGTCCGGCAAGAACCAGGGGATTTGATAGTATATGGAAGTTAATATCAATGTCATCACGGATGGGTTACATTCATAATGCCAAACTGTTAGAATGCCAAATGGCATTATGATGAACACCAAGGGCTGAAACACAAATTGCTGAGGAGATTGTGGTACACTGCGGACTGGCGTTTTCCACTTTCCCCACTGTAGTGCAGTCTCGGAGTTGGTATATATATATATATATATATATATATATATATATATATATATATATATATATATATACACACACACACATATATATATATATATATATATATATATATATATATATATATATATAAAATATAAGCAAGGGTTGTGGGGGGAGCAAGAGGGCTTGCCACCCTGCATAGAACAGCTAGGTTTTTCTGCAATTCGTGTTTCAGGCCTTTGTGTATGCCATGATGCCATTGGAAATTATAAATGTATTCCTATCACTGTTACCTGATGGGTACTTCTCTGTTGTGTGTGACATTGCTTTACAGCTCATGCTTTGCATAAGGAGCAGTACAAAAGTACTTTGTGCCTAGATTTGAATACCAGTTCATGCCCCAGATGACTGGAGTTCTGGAGGATGGTAGCTAGATGGAGGAGATTAGGAATGAATGACTGATGCTAACTCACCTACCCTGGGGGTGGGGGGAGGGGGTGGAGGGGAGAAAAAATGGTTTTGGTTTGTTGCCTGCCACCTTGCAAGCAGAAGCTTGTATAGATGTAATACCATCTGTCTGTTAATGGCAAATAGTCTTCAACATGCATGTGTGAGAGCATGCATTTGTGGAGCACACATACCAATAGGGAAGGTATAGCATGCACTCATGGAGCATGCATGCATGCATATAGGGAAGTCATAGCATACAGTCATGGAGCAGGCATGCATATATGGAAAGCACAGCATGCACTCAGGGAGAATGCATGCATATAGAGAAGGTACAACATGCACTCATGGAACATACTACACTTAGGGAATGCACGGTATGCACTCATGGAGCATACGTGCATATTTGGAAGGTATAACATGCACTGATGCAGCACACATAGATATGGGGACGGCATAGAATGTACTCATGGTGATTCAAGTGCTTATGTGACAAGCCCTCTTTATCCCAGGGCAGTAACTAAGGTGTCTGAATCCTCCCTACTGTCTCTGGTAAGGGAGTGTGACTAAAAGTAGGGATAGAAATACACAACTTCCTTTAACAGTAAAACAGGTTCCAAACCTTGGACTGGACTATATGATTCACTCCGGGTCCCCAAATGAGTCTTCACACTAACCACTGCAGAGCACTGTGTCCAGGTTCTACATATCTGACACACTCACTCTTAAATGTCTGATATTCACACATACACACACAAAGAGGGAAAGACTGACACAGACTTACCTGCTGTGTTTCTTTACCCAAATTACAAGGTAACAGCTGCCACCAATCAAATACCACAATACCCTTCAGAAGGGGTGTTCAATTATATTTGGTAAAACAAATATTGAAACAAATGGCAGCATGTATCCCAAGCAATGAGGCTTTTTGGGGTGGGCCTGGTGTTATCACAATAAGCATAAACATTCTCAAGTTATTAAAAATATTAACTAAATAACCAGCCACAATGAGAGGTAGTAAAACACTTACTAATTAATAAAATGATCTAAAACGTAAATACTGAATAACTGATTCCAATAAACAACAGAATTTACATACAAGAAATATGAAAATAACACTATAGGATAGATCTCCAACTGATTTTAGAAAACCTCTAACTAACTAGCTGTAGTTCTCTGACTATCTGAAGATTAACTGGCCCCATCTAATCTAAATAACACAGCAAGGCAAGATTATACTCTTACTTCTGCAAGGCAAAATGAGGAATTATGCCCACACTCCAGGCTGTTGACTGTCCTCAGTGATTGGAACAACTACTCTGGAAACAACTGGACTGTTACTGCTGAACGGCTCTGGAAAATAACCAAATGATAACTGACCAGCTCTGGAAAACTGAATGATAACTGAACAACTGACTCAGAACCTGCTTTGTAGAAGATTTTTGTTTAAGTAACAGGAAGCTGTCATATGTAACACAGGGTAATTTACAATTATTTACAATTATTTACAAAACTTCTGCCAGTCATGCTAGCACAGATAACAATATCTAATACCTTCACATTTCTCCCCCATTTGAAGACTCAGCTAGATTTTCAAGTGACCTTGGAAAATCATCACTCAAGAAAAATGAGGCTGACTGAAAATTCACCAACCCATACCCCTTCTTGACAGTCCATCTGCATTAGCATTACTGACCCCACCATAGTGTTGCACCATCGTGCCATATGCTTGTAACCTTATACTCCACCTCAGTAACTTGACATTTTGCTTACGGACTCTATTTAGCGATGTTAAAGGGTTATGGTCTGTAACCACAATGAATTTTCTTCCATATAGGTAAGGCTGAAGCTTTTGCAATGCCCATACTATTGCTAGGCATTCTTTCTCAACAGCTGCATAACATTTCTCCCTGGGTCACAGTCTACTGCTGAGATATACCATGGGTTGCTCTTCTCCTTTGGAGTAAACTTGGCTGAGTATAGCCCCCACCCCATAATTTGAAGCATCCACCTGCACAACAAATTCCTTGCTGTAATCTGGACTGGCGAACACAGGGGGTCCTCCCAAAGCTTCTTTAAGCTTTTGGAATGACTGCTCACAATCTGTGGTTCACACTACCTTATCAGGCTTGTTTTTCCTTGTTAGGTCAGTAAGGGGTAATGCTATTGTAGTTTAGTTGGGCACAAGTTTTCTATAGTACCCTGCTGTCCCTAGGAATGCTGTCACCTGTTTTTGGTAACAGGGACAGGCTACACCTGAATAACCTCCACTTTGGCAGGTTCTGGTCTAATATTACCACTCCCTACTCTATGTCCTAGGTAGGAGACCTCTGCCATACTCATCTGAAAATTACTAGGCTTAATGGTCACTCCTGCCATTTTTAATCCACCTACGATCTCCCTGACATGTTGAAGGTGCTCTTGCCAGGAATAACTGCAAATGGTAATGTCAGCCAAATAAGCGAGAGCACAGTCTCCAGCTTCTACTAAGATATGATCTACTAAACGTCTGGAAGGTTGCTGGGGCATTCTTCTTCCTAAAGGGCATCCTTGTAAACTCATATAATCTGAAAGGTGTTACAAAAGCCGACCTCTCTCTAGTAATGGGAGTCAAAGGCACCTGCCAATATCCCTTAGTCATATCAATTGTGGTCAGATACTTAGCCCCATCCAGCTGTTCTAGAGCTTCATCTGTTCTAGGCATGGGGTATGCATCTGACTCTGTATAACTGTTTAACTTTCTGTAATCTATGCAGAATCTTACACTACCAACTTTCTTCGGTACTAACACTACTGGGGAAGGTCAAGGACTACGGGACTCCTGGATTACCCCCAGCTCCAACATCTCCTTTATCTCCTCTTTCAAAGTCTGTTTGACTTGCTCAAGCACCCTATAAGGAGCTTGCTTAATAGGCCTTTGGGGTCCTGTATCCACATAGTGCTGCATTAGGTGGGGGCACCAAGGTTTCCTGGTGAACATGGCCCCAAACTCCTGTAACATTGTTCGTATTTCCTTAACCTGAATAAGGAATAGCTGCTGAGATATTGCTCCCTCTCCCACAGAAGTGTAATTCTGGGCCTTACTGAGACAATGAATCACCAGATTCCCCTCAGACTCCTCCTGCCGTCCACCACAAATACTCAGCACCATGGCCTCCCTATCATCATATGGTTTCATCATGTTAACCTGGTACAACTTATGTCCCTGCCTCTTGCCTCTTGCCTCCTACCTACCTTTTGGCACTGCTCACAGGTCCTGCAGTACCCTGTGACAACCTTTGCAATCCCAGGCCAATAAAAGTTCTGCTTAGTGTGTCTCTTAGTACAATTTATGCCCATATGACATGCAAAAGGAATGTCATGTACCTTGGCTAGAAACGCCAGATGGTAGGCTCTGGGCACTACCACTTGCTGTAGTACCTCACCCTCTAGCCCTCCCTCATGGTTCCACTCTCTGTACAGTAACTGTGTTCCAGTATACAGACTCCTCTTTTCCTTGAGCATCAGGTATCTCCTTAGCTACCTCTCTCAAGCCTTGTAAAGTAGTATCCGAAAGTTGAACCTGTCTCAACTTTGTCTTTGTAATCTCTCCCAGCTTCCCTTCTACAGGAAGCCTAGTATCTTCTAACAGCAGTGGCTCACGGTCAGCCTGGGTACTACCACTCACCTCAGTCCATGCAGTCACCATGTCCACGGGAACACCAGTACCTACCAGCAGCTGTGGTTCACCTTTAGGCTTACTGCTACAAGGTAACTCCCTCCCTGAAGTAACCAGATCACCAGCCTCAGCTTTGGCAAAGGATGTGTCAGGGTCTCACCCAGGCTACCAGACCTACATGCCTGCCTCCAAGCTTGACTGCGTGTAACTGCTCACACGCAAGTTACTACATTATTAGAATCCTTCCCTATTAAGAAATCTGCATGGATATCCTCAAACACACCTACTTGTTTCTTCCCTTTTCCACCTTCCAAGTCAAGATGAACCCTGGCCAAAGGTATTTGGAATGGGGTCCCACCCAGATCTCTCACTGGTGTGGACTGCCCAAGCAAGTACTGCTCCTGCTTAACCACTGCAGACCTCTCAATGGCTATATCAGAAGCCATGTCTCTCCCTTAGCAGTGGTCTGTCTTCCATCCACTAAGATAGGATACAAATTTTGGTGATAATTTGGCCGCTCTATTGTTTCCAGACAACTTACCACTGGCATTCTTTTATTTCCCCTTGCTATGTCCCTCACCTTTTGTTTCTTATCTTGCTTCAATGGACATTCATATGCTACATGGCCCCTCTGATTACATTTGAAGCATCAAATATCTGATCCTGACTGTGTGCTTGAACTAGTGGTTTCCCATGCTACTGGTGAACTCTGTTGGAGTGGTATAGGCTGCCCCCATGGGCTCCCTTATGTACAGCACTGGGTATCCCTTTCTTATACAGTCGTGCCCTGCTTGCCAAACAGAGATCCCCTTTTCTCCCCAACTCATTTGTAGAGTTACACTCTTGGTCTGCCAACCAGATCCTGATGTCCTCGGCAAAGTGCTGAGAGCTTATTCCCTCACCAAATGGTCTGCCAATCCTTCAAAAGTATGAAACCTGACATCCACTCACCCACCTGTGAAAGTAAGTACTTAAATCAGCAATGTAATCACATATACTTTCATCTACCTTGTGTCTATGTTCACAAAATGTTTTTGTATTTATTTCAGGGGTTAATTTAAAACAGTCAAGTAAACATAGTTTTATATTATTGTAATTCAAACAATCAATATCAGATAGTTTAACAATTGCATTAACAGATCTACCATGGAGTAAAGGGGTCAGGAACTGTACCCAGAGCTCTTGATCAACACAATCCTGTTTACATACCCTCTCAAATATATAAATAAACCTATCAAAGTCATTTCCCTCCCTGTACTGAGAAAAATCTTACTGACCTTTATGGCCTCTGGGGTTCGGTCATTCCCTTCCCCATTACCTCCATGACCCTGTTGAAGAGCTCCTTTTTGTGCTGGCTCTACCTCTTATTTTCTTCAGCTTCCATCTCCAAATGGTTGATCTCCCATTCCTTTGCATGCTGACTCTGCTTCTTCTTCTCCCTCTCCTCAGCCTCCAAACATCACAGTTCATTCTGACACTACTTCTCCCTTCCTTCAGCCTCCAATTTGAATCAGTTTAACTCCAGATGGATTTTTAAGTCCACTGAGGAAGAGGTGAACTGTCTTGTCTTGGAAGGCTGCTTATCCCCAACACCAAACTGGATATGCTCCAAGCTGCTGGTCTGCTCTATGGCAGTGAATAAGGCTGAGATCATTGCTTCCTTACATTGGTATGCACCAGTCCTTTGGCTTCACACATCTTGGCCGACTGGTTAATTTTCAGCTTGCTATAATCCTCTGCTGACATCTTTGCCTGCTGTCCCTGGCTAAATTCACTAAAAAATGAATAAAACTGTTGTGAAAATGAAACTCTGTATATTTACCTTGTGGCTGTCGAGAGTACAGACCTCAGTGACAACTACCCACAGGCTACTAAAGCTCAATTAAAATCCCAGACTACTGACACCAATATGTGACAAGCCCTCTTTTCCCTGGGGTAGAAACTAAGGAGTCTCAATCCTCAATACTATCTCTGGTAAGGGAGCGTCAATAAAAGCAGGATAAAAATACACAATTTCCAATAAGAGTACATGGGGAACAGGTTCCAAACCTGGACTGGATTATATTATTCACTCCAGGTACCCAAATGAGTCTCCACATTAGCCACTGCAGAGCACTGTGTCCCGGTTCTAGGTATCTAACACACTCACTCTTAAATGTCTGATGTTTATACATACACACACTCTTGGGAAAGACTGACGCAGATTTACCTGCTGTGTTTCTATGCCCAAATTACAAGGTAATGGCTGTCACCAGTCAAATGCCACAATACACTTCAAAGGGGGTGTTCAACTATATTAGGTAAAATAGATATTGAAACAAATGGTAGCATGTATACCAAGCAGTAAGGCTTTTTGGAGTGGCTCTGGTTTTATCACAATACGCATAAACACTCTCAAGTTATTAAAATATTCACTAAATAACCAGCCACAATGACAGGTAGTAAAACATTTAATAATTAATAAAAGGATTTAAAACATGTAAATACTGAATAACTGTTTCCAATAAACAACAGTTTCACACACAGGAAAATGAAAACAACACTGTACGATAGCTCTCACACTGATTTTAGAAAACCTCTAACTATCTGTAGTTCCCTGACTATCTGAAAATTAACTGTCCATATCTAATCTAAATAACCCAGCAAGGGAAGATTATACTCTTACTTCTGCAAGGCAAGATGAGAATTATGTCCACACTCCAAGCTGTTGTCTATCCTCAGTGACTGGAACAACTACTTAGGTTCATAGGTTCATAGGTTGGTACTAGGCTATCAGCCCTAGGGCCTATACAAGTCTAGCCATAACAATTCCCTGGCTATTTCTTCCCACATTATTTACTTTCCTGGACCGCTGTCTAGCAGGGTGACTGACGTGATCCCTGGGGTGAATTTCCTTTCTCCCATCCAAACGTCAAGGTTCCTCTTGAAGAGGTCCAAAGAGGCACTCTGCTTGACATGTATGGGCAATCTATTCCAGAGTCTGGGGAGTCTCTGGGTCAGGAACCTATCCCTCCAGCATGTTTTGTTTATTGTGATGACAAGGTTTAGATCCCTGGAGCGTGTAGCTCTGAGGGATTGGGATTTCTTTAAGTGTAGCATGTCCACCAGCTCTGGGTTTGACATGGCCTTGTATGTTATGCAGAGATTGCCTCTGAGTAGACGATATGCGACAGAGTATAGCTGGAGATTTTTAAGGCGGTCAGCGTAGGGCATCTGCTTTTGGCCTGTGATTCTTTTAGTGAGGTATTTCTGAGGCCTTTCCAGTTGTTGCAGATGTCTTGAGAGGTACATACCAAATGGGGTGTTGTATTCTATAATGGGTCTAATGAGGGATGAGTACAGTGGGACAATGACCTCCTTTTTCTGGATGAAAAGCCCTTCGTGATGAGGTGTGCCACATAGAAGGATTTCCTGACTGTTGTGGCGATGTGGTTATCGAAGGTGAGACCACTGTCCACCTGTGTCCCTAAGTCTCTTATCACACTTTCTGTGTTTAGTGCACTGCCACCTATATGGTAATTCATGGATACATGTTTTTCCCAAAGGGATAACAATACATTTCTTGGCATTGAGCTTGAGCCCATGGCTCTGGCACCAAGCATCTGTTTCTGTAAGGCCCTTTTGTAGAGTATCCACATCATTTGGGGATTCAATAATGGCTCCCAGTTTGCAGTCATCTGCAAACTTTGTTAGCCAGAGTCCCTTAGTGTTGACCTGTACTTCAGAGAAGTAGATGCCAAACAAGAGCGGCCCCAGGACTGAATCCTGAGGTACTCCACTAGTCACTTGTCTGGAGCTGGATTTGGAGTTGGCTACTTTTACAGTGTGGGTTCTATCAGTAAGCCATTTAGCAACCCATTGGGTGACATAGGGATTAATACCCAACTTAGTAAGTTTATCTATGATTCCAGAGTGGGGGATGGTGTCAAAGGCCTTGGCAAGGTCTAGATAGGCTGTGTGGACCACCTTACCCTTGTCCATGGCTCTGGAGACTGATTCAAAGAAGTCAATCAGGTTCTGGAAAGAACTGGGCTACTACCACATATGAGCTCTGGAAAACAACCAAATGATAACTGAACAACTCTGGAAAACTGAATGATAACTGAACAACTGACACAGAACCTACTTTTATAGCATATATACAAGAAGCTGCTATGAGAATTCTATTCTCTCATGCCACACTTTGAAAAGTATACAAACAGCTGCACTGAAGATTTTATTCTCCCAGTTCTTGCACTCAATGCCATCACATCAAGCTCAGCTGACTCTGGCATAACACACAGTCAGAATTCTCTTTAAAAAAACATGTACATTTGGTTAGGCAGAAGAACACTGACATTCAAACATCTTGCATAAATCAGAGTGATAATCAAAAGACATATAGTTATTTACAAAATTATAGCTAGTTATAACACAGAGTAATTTTCAATTATTTACAAAACATCAGCCAGTCATACTAGCACAGTTACCTGTTGTAGGCTACACACTCAAGTGTGATAGCCATTTCTGTAGATTTAAAGTGTTTTTTTGATTGCATCTGCTTTATTTTCTGAAAAAACAAACAAACAAAAAAATACTTGTTTTCCCACCTTTCTAAGCTAGTATAGTCCAGTTTTCAGGTTAGTGCTGAATTCAGGGCTGTGTTACAAGCTTCTGTGTTTGCCCATACCTTACTTGGATAGAAGGAAATTTCTCTGTTCACCTGTGAGAGAGGGGAGTTTTGAGCAGCCTATCTGTCCATGGAGGGGTGGTTTCTGCCCAGAAATTAGTAGTTTATTGGCTATTTTGAGCTAATTTCTATCTCTTTCATTTCCCTACTATTAAACCCGCATTTGCATGGTTTTGCACGCCGGGCAGCACCAGTTAGCTAGGGTATAACTATTCCTGACTCCACAAAGTCTACTCTTCAATTTTCCCATTTAACTAGACAAACATTCAACTTAAGTACTCAAACTATTCACTTAACCCAGCACTTGCTCTAAACTCCTAGCAAGCACTAATAAACCTTAGCACTAGATCCCCCTATACTGTAGAGAAGGACAAGGCTCTTTATTCAACCTTACCAGCCGATCAGTAAAACAGTTCACTGTACCGATCCAGGCATGTCCAAGGGGCAGTTTCAGGCGTACTCTTCAGTCCAGCTGGTGAATCTGGGCATTCTGAGGCAGTGTTACAACTGCCTCATGTACACAGACAACCTCTCCTCCTACCACCAAACACTAATATATGCAAGAGATGCAATTATACAGCCAAACTGGGGGCTAAGTTCTCTCAACCCAAGACTGGACCAGACAGTCAAGAGAAGAAGGGAACTACTTGCATCACACCACCAGTCTCACATATGAAATCTGCACCGGGAAAAAAACATACATAAATACATGAAAACATACTTGGAAGCTCTAAATAAAAATCTGCAAAAGCAACAGAGACCTCCAAAGCAGACACCTAAGCAACCTTCACCCCTCCAACACAAACCATGAAACACATACTTCACAAAACCAGCGTGCCATGTAATCACAAAGAGTCGATAACCATACCAGAAGAATGTAGTGCCCTTGAAATTACAGACACTCAGGTTAAAACAGCCCTCTCCAAAGCCAAAAACACAGCATCAATGGGATGGGATGGTGTCCTGGCTGCATCCTACACAAGTTCAAAGATGAACTAACCCCTCACCTAAACACACCGTTCAGACTCAGCCTCTCCACAGGCTACGTGCCCATAGAGTGGTGCATAGCAATGGTTATTCTGCTCCACAAAGGTGGAGTCACAACAGACCCTGGCAACTCTGCAAGGCTATGGAGCGCATCATCATGGAGCTCATTAACAGAGACATTGGGAACCTCCAAACACTGGACCCTAACCAGTTCGGCTTTGTTAATGGCAGATCATGCCTCCTAAATCTGGTGGACTTCTTTGAGACAGTTACCAAGGCTATAGATGAGGGAAAGGTGGTCCACACAGCCTACTTAGAACTCACAAAGGCCTTCAACACCATTCCCCATTCTGGTATTATAGACAAGCTCACCAGCCTGAGCATAAACCCCTGCATCATGAGATGGGTTGCCAACTGGCTTATGGACAGAATCCACATGGTAAGAGTTGCGGGAGCTAGGTCTGACTATAAACTGGTTACAGGTGGTGTTCCCCAGGGCTCAGTCCTAGGACCACTCCTGTTCGGCATATACTTCTCAGAGGTACAGGCAAGCACAGGAGGTCTATGGCTGATCAAGTTCACAGACGACTGCAAACTAGGGGCTATAATTGACTCTCGGGTTGACACAGATATCCTCCAAAAAGGTCTCACTGAGACAGATACCTGGTGTCAAAACCATGGCCTCAAACTAAATGCCAAAAGGTGTATAGTCATCCCATTTGGAAAAAACAAAGTACCCACAAACTACCACATAGATGGTAGCCCCCTAAATATGGAAGACGTAATAAGGGATCTGGGGATCCAAGTATCTAGTAATCTCTCCTTTGATAATCAAATTGACAAAGTGGTTAGAAAATCCTTCTATGTGGCCCAACTAATCACAAAATGGTTTGCATCCAGATCAAAAGAGGTCATTGTGCCCCTCTATGCATCACTCATCAGACCCACCATAGAGTACAATTTGGGATGTGCCTTACAAGACACCTGCAACAGCTGGAAAGACCACAGAAGTACCTCAACAAGAGGATCGCTGGCCTCAAACAGATGCCCTATGCAGCTCGACTGAAGAAACTCCAGATGTACTCGGTTGCATACCGCCTACTCAGAGGTGATCTCTGCCTGACATACAAGGCCATGTCCAACCCAAAATTCATGGACATGCTCCACCTAAAGAAAACCTTATCCCCTTGAGCCACATGCTCTAGGGATGTAAACCTCACCACAACAATAAATAGGACGTGCTGGAGGGATAGATTCCTGTTCCAGAGACTTCCCATGCTTTGGAACAAGATCCCAATCTACATTAGGCAGAGCTCCTCACTAACATTCTTCAAAAGAAACCTTGACGAGTGGATGGGAAACAGAAAGTTTACCTAGGGGATCACTTCAGTGGCTCTGATGGACAGAGGCACAGGGAACTAATCTAAGGGGGTGGCGAAAGCAAACACAATTCTGGCCAGGCTTAAAAATGCCTTCGGGCAGATAGCCTAGTACCTACCTATGAATCTATGAACCTAAGATAACAATATCTAATATACCCACAGCTTGCACAAACCACTTGGGGGTGGGATTAAGGTTTAATATGAGATGCTCCCATTGCTGATGTTCTGAATTGTATCAGCCTTAAAGTGAGGAGGACGTACAATATAGTTTCTGGGTTAGCAGCAATAAGTGTCTGTCTTGAAACATGAGCAGTCATGGTTGGCATATGAAGTCAGACTATTCTACTCATCTGGTATGAATTACATATTACATTGGTGATTCTTGCCCTCAGCTTTAGCTATGTTCCTCCATGCTCCTCCTAAATTTACTAACATTCCTCATACTGTTATACCTATTTAATGGTAAATAACTGAGATAATCCTTTACAAAAGCGTCTTACCATTAATAATAAAATATTTAATACATGAAGACTTTGTACTCTGAAAAAACATGAAAGTGCTCCTCTTTCTGAGCTCCTGCTATGGTTTTTAAAGTCTGGTGCTATGATTTGTAATGCTTGGAGGTTCAGAAATATGAGATAGACTCACAGGCCATTGGAATGACAACATCTCCCACAGCTGCAAATACATAAACAGGTATTGGCAAGGACACAGATTTTTCCATTGCTGAGTGAATGACAGCTAATCTCTGGTTGGCAGCTCCCTTTTGCTCATCCTTTTTGCAGTACAGTAGGACACCCTGAATTGAGAACAAATAGGATCAAGATCATGTCTGACAGAGTGATGTTTATGAAGCTTGAAAATGATGATGAATGTTGTTAGTGCATATGCTCCACAAGTTGGGTGTACGATGGATGAGAAAGAAAAGTTTTGGAGTGAGTTGGATGAAGTGGTGGTGAGTGTACCTAAGGGTGGGAGACTAGTGATTGGAGTGGACCTCAATGGGCATGTTGGTGAATTGAACAGAGGGGATGAGGAAGTGATGGGTAGGTATGGTGTTAAGGAGAGGAATGCAGAAGGTCAGATGATTGTGGATTTTGTGAAAAGGATGGACATGGCTGTGGTGAATACATATTTTAAGAAGAGTGAGGAGCACAGGGTGACATACAAGAGTGGAGGAAGATGTACACAGGTGGATTATATCCTATGTAGGAGGGCCAGTCTGAAGGAGATTGGAGACTGTAAAGTGATGACAGGGGAAAGTGTAGTATATAATGGTGGTCTGTAGGATGACGTTGGTGATCAAGAAGAGTAGGAGGAGTGTGAAAGCAGTGCCAAGGATTAAATGGTGGAAGTTAAAAAAGGGTGATTGTGAGATGGAGTTCAGAGAAGAGTTAAGACAGGCACTGGGAGGCAGTGAAGAGTTACGGAATATCTGGGTGACTACAGCAGAGCCAGTAAGGGAGACTGCTAGAAAGGTGCTTGGTGTGACATCTGGACAGAGGAAGGAGGACAAGGAGACCTGGTGGTGAAATGAGGAAGTACAGGAGAGTATACAGAGGAAGAGGCTGGCGAAGAAGTGGGATTGTCAAAGAGATGAAGAAAGTAGACATGAGTATAAGGAGATGAGATGCTTGGCAAAGAGAGAGGTGGCGAAGGCTAAGGATAAGGCATATGGAGAGTTGTATGAGAGATTGGATACTAAAGAGGGAGAAAATGACCTGTACCAATTGGCTAGACAGAGGGACAGCACTGGGAAAGATGTGCAGCAGGTTAGTGTGAATGTGATAAAGGATAGTGTGGGAAACGTACTCACAAATGAGGAGAGTGTGTTGAGTAGATGGAAAGAGTACTTTGAAGGGCTGATGAATGAAGAGAATGAGAGAGAGAGAAGGTTGGATGATGTGGGGATAGTGAATCAGGAAACGAAACAGATTAACAAGGAGGAAGTAAGGACAGCTATGAAGAGGATGAAGAATGGAAAGGCTGTTGACCCAGATGACATACCAGTGGAAGCATGGAGGTGCTTAGGTGAAATGGCAGTGGAATTTTTAACCAGATTGTTTAATGAAATTTTGGAAAGTCAGAGGATGCCTGAGGAGTGGAGAAAAAGTGTTTTGGTACCTATCTTTAAGAATAAGGGTGATGTGCAGAGCTGCGGAAACTACAGAGGGATAAACTTGATCAGTCACAGCTTGAAGTTATGGGAAAGAGTCGTGAAAGCTATGTTAAGAAGGGAGGTGATGATTAGTGATCAGCAGTATGGTTTCATGCCAGGAAAGAGCACTACAGATGCAATATTTGCTCTGAGAGTGTTATTAGAGAAATACAGAGAAGGTCAGAAGGAGTTGCATTGTGTCTTTCTGCACTTAGAGAAAGCATATGACAGGGTGCCTAGAGAGGAGTTGTGGTATTGTATGAGGAAGTCGGGAGTGGCAGAGAAGTATGTAAGAGTGGTACAGGATATGTACAAGGGTAGTGTGACATTGGTGAGGACTGCGGTGGGAGTGACATATACGTTTAATGTGAAGGATGAGATCAGACAGGAGGCCCTGTGGACTATGAGTTTTGCAGATGATATTGTGATATGTAGTGAGACTAGGGATCATGTTGAGGAGACCCTGGAGAGGTGGAGATATGCTTTACAGAGGAGAGGAATGAAGGTCAGCAGGGCTAAAACAGAATATATGTGTGTAAATGTGAGGGAGGGTACAGGAATGCTGAGGATGCAGGGAGTAGATTTGGTAAAGGTGGATGAGTTTAAGCACTTGGGATCAACAGTTCATAGTAATGGTGAGTGTGGAAGAGAGATGAAGAAGAGAGTACAGGCAGGGTGGAATGGGTGGAGAAGAGTGTCAGGAGTGATTTGTGACAGACCGGTACCAGTAAGAGTGAAAGGGAAGGTCTACAAGAGAGTAGTGAGACCAGCTATGTTATATGGGTTGGAGACGGTGGCATTGATGAAAAGGCAGGAGTTGGAGCTGGATGTGGCAGAGTTAAAGATGTTAAGATTTGCACTGGGTGTGACTAGGATGGACAGGATTAGGAATCAGTATATTAGAGGTTCAGCTCAGGTTGGACAGTTTGGAGACAAAGCAAGAGAGGTGAGATTGCGTTGGTTTGGACATGTGCTAAGGAGGGATGCAAGGTATATTGGGAAAAGGATGCTAAGGATGGAGCTGCCAGGTAAGAGGAAAAGAGGAAGGCCTAAGATAAGGTTTATGGATGTGGTGAGAGAGAACATGTAGGTGGTTGATGTGAAAGAGCATGATGCAGAGAACTGGAAGAAATGGAAACAGATGATCCGCTGTGGTGACCCCTAACAGGAACAGCCAAAAGAAGAAGAAGAAGAAGAAGAAGGATCAAGATCTGTCGGATAAGGGCTTAATGGTCAATACACATTATTTCACTGCATTATCCCTCTCTTGTGTGGGGAATGTTGCTGGACATCACACCCCTATTCCTAGTACAACTTTTGCAGAAAAGGCTTACTGATTACTTAGATACTGAAAATCTAATGTTTAATAAATGTGTGTCTTTGATATCTTCCTAGTGACAGCTTCACAACAGTCTTGTAAGGAGGCTTATTTGTCACTCTGTTTAGGAGATGGATGTGGTTATGGTGGGAATGTCCACAAATGATGCAGACCTGCATTGCTCTGCATAGCTTTGTCAGCAGGGCTGGCTGAAGTACAGGCTGGCCTTTGATTTTCTTCTACATTTGGAAGCCACAAGTGAATAGTCTAAATTCCTGAAGTCTTTGATTCTCTCTAGGTACGTTTCTAGCACCCTGGTCATAGCCGAGAGCCAAGTGTCTTGATTTTACCATTTACCTTCAGATATGGGGTAGTTAAAAGCTCAAATAGATATATGGATAAAAGACGGTTAATGATTCAGAGTGGCTCCGCCATTGCTGAACACTAGAAAAGGTGACTGAAGAGACAAAGCTCTGCGATCTGACTAAATATAAAATATCGTTATTAGTAGAACTACCTTAAGAAGGAGCTACTTGATTCTAATGGTTTATATGGCTGCTTGATCACAACTTACAGGGCCAGTTTTATATCGTGTGATCTTGCTCTCAGCCTTGTACCTCCAGAAACAGAGACAAAACAAAAATAAAAGAAAATCCCACCTCAAATTAAGGAAACTTGCACATACTGACACTATAAATTTAGAACTTCTCAAAAATGTCTAATTTTAGAGGAATGGAGCAAAATTTTGAGTTAAAATTAGAGACTCCCCAACAAAAAAATTAGGTAATTTGAGAGATATGACTGTGATGATGTCAGGTATTGCCAGCTATGCCAGGAGAAGTAGGACAGTGGATGTGTAACATATGCCAGCACAGCTAGCTGGAATTTGGTAAAGATGTATATGTTATTTGAATATAAAACTGATTTTTACATTTGCTTGTGATGAAAAATGTATTTATAAAGCTGCTTGTGTTAAAAATGTACCAAACGTGCTCTCTGCTGGTCAAACAAAGAAATGCACATGTATTATTGCAACTGTTTAAATGTATATGTTTTAACAGGGGATACTGGACAAGAAGAGGTTAATCTCAAACCACCTGACTTTGGAAAATAGTAAAAAAATAAATTACTGGGCCTAGGCCATAAAGATGTTATCTCACAGTTTTGAATGAAGCCAGAAACACAATGTCTTTAAGAAGTATGGTTTATTAGCTCCTGTAGGAAGAATGAAAATGTTTTATGGTTTTATGACTACCAGGAGCTGCAGCATCTTAGCAAGGCTCTATGTACTGTATGTGTATTATTGACACATATGTGCTAAATCCTGTCAGTTTCTACTCAAGAGGGGGTTACAGGGAACTAGAAGTCAGATGACCAGATATATGTGATATCATTCTGTAATCTAGGAAAAATGACATTTTAATACTAAGTGAGACTGAAGTCTCATGGCACTCTGTTGTAACCTGACAAAGAATGATCTCTCACCGACTTCATCTTGCCTTGCATTAGTAAGTAACCAGGGAATAATAATTCTTTAGATCAGTCAGGGAAATATAGTGAGATTAATTAATTATTTTTTTTGTAACTGTGTCATCCTGTCCATCTGTGTTATTTTTAATATTTCCTGTGATTGAAACCCTGGTGTTTACTGTAAATAGATATTTAGTATGTTCATATTCTTTTATTAATTATTATTAAATATATTTAAACTTTTCATTGTAGTTGGTCGTTTAGAGAATATTTTAAACTTTGAGAGTGCTTATATCTATTGGTGACACTGTGGCCACTCCTGACAGCCTGGCTTTTTGGTCAACATTATCATTTGTATTAATATTAATTTCACTTAGTATAATTTGGTACCCTTGCAAGATCCTTAGAGTAGATGGCTTTGGAGTGTCTGTTGGTGGTGTAACTACCTTATAGTCTTGGCAGAAGGGGACATAGCTAGTAAATCTGTCCCAGCCTTTCCCAGGTGTGTGTGTGTGAAAATCAAATCTCAAAGTGTGTGTGTGTGTGTGTGTGTGTGTGTGTGTGTGTGTGTGTGTGTGTGTGTGTGTGTGTGTGTGTGTGTGTGTGTGTGTGTGTGTGTGTGTGTGTGTGTGTGTGTGTGTATGAACTGCTTGAAGCAGGGAAATGAAGCACTGTTTTCACAGGCAGGGTGCTGGAGAACTTGACTTGCACACTTGGATGAGGTCTCAACCCTATAGCTCTACCAGTGGGGTGTCTTACTGGGGACCTGGAGGGAGACAGATAGAGAAATCCAGACCCCAGAGTGTGTTCCCCGTGTGCTCTTAAGGGAAATTGTGCTTTATGCAGTGAGCTACATCTGGAAATAATGGGTGTATTGATTTTTGTTCTAAGTGAATTTCCCTTTCCAGTGTCAGTGGTAAGGATTGAGGTCCCCTGATTACTGGCCCAGAGTGGGGAGGTCACAATGACCATGGTGAAAGATGAGATGGACTTTTAATGATCTTGACTATCAGTTGTTGTTATATACTGTAGTATGTGTGCATGAAGTCTTTAATGTTCATATGCTGTCTGATGTAAATCTGGTTTATTAATTGATAGAATGAAGGGAAGCAGCAAAGCCATCACTCCAGTACCATATCCTTTCCATGCCAATCGTTGATGTTCCATTAATGTGATGGGTTAGGGCAAATTGGTTCATTACAGCCCCTGTATTCAATAAACCATAGCTGTTGCATATGGAAGTGGTGTAACAGGGCCTGAGTGTTGGGATCTGAGCCAGTGGGGGCATGTAGGGAGCAAATGACTGTTATCACTTGAAGAGAACTGCCATTGTCAGAGATATAACAGAACAATTATTACAAAATAATAAAGACATGAAATACATAAACATTTACTTTCTAGACCTGAATAAACTTTAACTGTGAATCAGATATATTTTGTCAACATGTAGAATGTTTTTTAAAGCCATCCTTGATGGAAGATATCCATGGTATTATTAATGTGTTAATGTGTTTTAAAACCATGATCTAAACAGTGCCTCCTGGCATTCTAAATTACCATGGGCTCCTGCAGTAAAGGTTCCTACATAAATACAAGAACCCTAAGCATCTGTGTGTAGTATCCATTCTCCTGGGTGAATAGGCTAGTAGCAGAGCCAATTGACATGAATGTTTGGTGCTCTTGAATATACAGTAGAGATGCTTCTCAGTAACTTGATTTTGAAATGTCCAGTAGCAACATCAAGTTCTTAGATTATCTTTGTTTTGATATACGATGCTACAGGTACATTGTTTATCACTCTGAAACCTGTGATGCAATCTAAAAGTGAATTAATATTTAGTCATTTTATTTTTATGACACTGATATGGACATTGGAAATTGTAAGATGCCACATGACCTGCCAATCCTTACCACAAAGCATGGCTCCACTTTGCACAATGAGGTGTCTATGTATGTTATCCCTGTCATAAGAACAGATAAGTACTTTTTAAAAATGTAAAAGGTGTCTACCACAAAAGATGGAATTTCAATGTCATTGATAGGCTCATTGATAAGTCAATACTGCCATTGTGTTGATTGCTGGAGTATATAGCATACTGCTGCAAGAAGAATGTGTGCCAAAGGACAGAATGTATAAAGTCTGTAGCTGGCTTTATTTATTTATTTATTAACATTTGTTTACTGGGAAAGTCTGACTCGGAATGATCCAATTTGTAGAGGAGGACTGGGGAGAAACACTTCAGATGCATGTCTTTGTAATGTGGGTAGAAACCAGAGCATAGGCTCCACAATCCAAGGGTGAAACTTTTGGTTTGTGGCTCCTGAGCAGTCCGTTTTACCTGGGAATATTTTTTGGTTATTAGTTCTGTTCTTTCTCAGTTCCTCATTTGACTTGAGGAAACCAGAGCACCCAGAGGAAACCCAGATGAATGCAGGGAGGACATGCAGACTTCACACAGAAGACACCCCAGCTGAGACTCGAACTGGAGAACCTCTTGCTGTGAGGTAAAAATGCAAACCCCTGCACCACAGCTGCACCACTGCACCATCCAGAAACACTGGACCACTGCACTGTCCACAGGACTGCTTAGGAATCTAAGTAGTCAATGAACCTCAGTCAGTGCTAGTGAATGCCCACTGCTCTGCTGAGAGATGGGGACAGGCAGAGTAGGCTTATCTGTGCATCACTTCATGCTCCCATCTGCAGACAGGGTTTTGCTGGCACAAAATACTTCACGTCTGCTCTCATTGCTGGTATGAAAAGTTTTAGTACTGGTGTGATAGTACACATTCAATAAAAGCATACTGATATATACTGAGCTCTGGTTTATTTACAATGCAGGTAGGGCATGGATCTCCTATTAATAAATAAAAGTGTAGTTACCTTCACAAATGCTATCAAATTAAAGCCAGAATTAAGGACAGGCGCATGTACTGGAAAAAATAGAACGGCATTTAAAATTAGAGTAACTTGTCTTTGGAGGGGCAGATCAGGTTGTAGAAGTAGACATCTTAGAAGTCTATGGAAGTTAGAGTATTACACCTAGTATGCATAGACAAGTGTATTGGCTAGCATCTGCCTGCAGAAATGTTTGTAGATCACATACTAATTTAGGTGACTGAATTTAAGAATTGGCCTATGACCTGAATTCTTGCAGATAAGAAGAAATCAGAATATATCCCATGCTTGAATGGTCCAGAGTCATTGTTTAAATAACCTTTAAAAGTAAGAGACAGTGCACTGCCTTACTATATTTGTGTAATGAAGTCCATGAGGTTGTTGATGGTGTGCAGCCTCTCATGGCAGAACTACATTCTATCATATATCCTCTCTTAGGACATAATACATTCTATCGTATAGCCTCTCTTATCCTCTCTCATGACATACTATATTCTATCGTAAAGCCTCTCAAATGACATACTACATTCTATTGTATATCATCTCTCATGACATACTACATTCTATCGTATATCCTCTCTCATTCTCTCATATATCCTCTCTCATGACATACTACATTTTATCATATATCCTCTCTCATGACACACTACATTCTATTGTATATCCTTTCTCATAACATATTACATTCTATTGTATATCTTATCTCATGACACACTACATTCTATTGTATATCCTCTCTCCTGACACACTACATTCTATTGTATATCCTCTCTTATGACACACTACATTCTATTGTATATCTTCTCTTGTGACATACTACATTCTATTGTATAGCCTCTTTTATGACATACTACATTCTATTGTATATAATCTCTCATGACATACTACACTCTATCATATATCCTCTCTCATGACATACTACATTCTATCGTATATCCTCTCTCATGACACACTACATTCTATCATATATCCTCTCTCACGACACACTACATTCTATCATATATCCTCTCTCACGACACACTACATTCTATCATATATTCTCTCTCATGACACACTACATTCTATTGTATATCCTTTCTCATAACATATTACATTCTATTGTATATCTTATCTCATGATACACTAAATTCTATTGTATATCCTCTCTCATGACACACTACATTCTATTGTATATCCTCTCTTGTGACCCGCTACATTCCATTGTATATCCTCTCTCCTGACACACTACATTCTATTGCATATCCTCTCTTATGACACACTACATTCTATTGTATATCCTCTCTTGTGACATACTACATTCTATTGTATATCCTCTCTCATGACACACTACATTCTATTGTATAGCCTCTCTTATGACATACAACCTTCTATTGTATATCCTCTCTCATGACACACTACATTGTATTGTACATCCTCTCTCATGACACATTACATTCTATTGTAAATCCTCTTATGACATACTACATTCTATTGTATATCCTCTCTCATGACACACTACATTCTGTCGTACTTTCTCAGGACATACTACATTCTATTGTATATCCTCTCTCCTGACACACTACATTCTATTGTATATCCTCTCTTGTGACATACTACATTCTATTGTATATCCACTCTCATGACACACTACATTGTACTGTACATCCTCTCTCATGACACATTACATTCTATTGTAAATCCTCTTATGACATACTACATTCTATTGTATAGCCACTCTCATGACACATTACATTCTATCGTATATCTTCTCTTATGACATACTACATTCTATTGTATACCCTTTTTATCTGAATTATGCAGCTAATTTAGATGGTTTCATATTTCTGTGAAGGTTTTAATCTCACTACCACTGGGTATTGCCAGGAGACATTCCAAGAATGAGTTGCTGCCTGTAAGCAAGGGTACAAGGTTTGATTCTTTCATTCCACTTTCATTTGCCTGCTGTGTGACTCTGAGCAAGAAACTTAACCCATCATCATCCCAGAGAAGGGACATGTGTTCAGTGGGCTTACAATTTCATTAGAGTGGGATACCATTTGTAGCATCCTACTAAGTCAAATCAGACCATAAATCAGTCATATTAACCATAAAACTGAAGCCACAAGCATCCCCCTATAACTTAATATTCAGCAATTATACTAAAACTAATATAGTAAAGATGAGTGACGACTATGCAAAATTCAACATTCCCTTCCACCCTGATGACCCCTCTGTGAATGTAAAATCCTTCACCAGCCAACTCTCTGCACATTTAAATAGCTTCACAGAGGCATCTATCTCTCTCTGAAATAAATATAAAGCAAAATTTAAAAATACATTCCAGTTGTGGAACCCACATGTAAACAGGCTCTACAATAATTTCATGATGGAGACTGTGGACTCTGCCCTGCTGCAAAAGCTTGAAAAATGCACTGGAAGACCATTAAGTGGACAAAAAGTCTGTGCTGTCACTTCATACCAGTGCACAAAAATAGGATTATGGTTAGTGCATTAAAACGGAACAAAACAAAACAAAAAAAACAAAAAAGACAAAACAAAAAAAGCTTCCCATGGTTGTTAGATTGGTGCAATGCCAAGCCACCCTGCTCTCCTCTTCACTCACTCTATAGGATTCAAGAAATGTCCTCCTCAATGATTAGAGCTTCATTCATAAGGGTATAGCAGAGTGTGTACTGGTGGGGGTCTTGGCTATGGATTTTGATGAAGGGCACAGTGATACAGCACATGAATAATAGTAGAGATGGAAATACAGGATAGAAAAGAAATAAAAACTGAAAGAAAGTGGTTGCATTTTCTTAACCTACATGTGTATCTTTTACAGCTACTTTGTGGCAAACAGTGGTGTAAGCTACTGGAGAGAGAGAGAGAGAGAGAGAGAGAGAGAGAGAGAGAGAGAGAGAGAGAGAGAGAGAGAGAGAGAGAGAGGGAGAGAGAGAGAGAGAGAGAGAGAGAGAGAGAGAGAGAGAGAGAGAGAGAGAGAGAGAGAGAGAGAGAGAGAGAGAGAGAGAGAGAGAGAGAGAGAGAGAGAGAGAGAGAGAGAGATATGTATATATAATTGTTGTACTACATATTGCTGAATGCTTTGTTAGTCAACAAAGTATAATGCAGGGTAGATTGATCTCTGTTTTGGTTGACTAATTGTTTTGTCTACAAAGGTAAATGACTGTGTATTTGGGATAGGAGTGAATGTGCAAGTGTGTGTGAGTTAGCATTAGGGGAGGGATTAGGTAAGGTGAGAGGTTTAGTACATGTGCAAGTGTGTGTTTGTTTAGGGTTAGAGGAAGGTTTAGATAAGGAGATAGGTTTAGGGTCTGTGCGAGTATTTGCAAGTTAGGAATAGAGTAAGGGTTATGGATAGGAATAGATTTAGTGCATATGTGAGTGTTTGTGGGTTGGGGTTAGAGTAAGGTTAGGT
The DNA here is from genome assembly GCF_019279795.1 of Protopterus annectens. Lineage (NCBI taxonomy): Eukaryota > Metazoa > Chordata > Ceratodontiformes > Protopteridae > Protopterus > Protopterus annectens. Next base: position 532,487,860 of record NC_056732.1, on the reverse strand, counting down.
AAGAGGATATTTTTAGTGTTGTGCGTGTGTTTTTATCTGTGTGTGGTGAGTGGAAGTCCTGTTTTGAGAAGGGGCAGCAGTATGGAAATTTTTTTTTGAAGAAAGAGTACAGTTAGCATTAGTTTGGGGTTAGGGTTAGGGTTAGCACCCCATAACCACAACTCTTACAATAACCCTGCCTCTAACCCTAATCATAGACCTTATCTTAGGTTAAACCTTTTCCATAACATTACCTCTAGTCAGGCAAAATTGGATTATGGTTTGTAGATCAGTAAAGGAATCTAGTTTTCTTTTTCAATCTCTTAGTATTCAGGCATTTGTGTTGTCAGTGAAATTAATGTTTAGGGCATGGTATGGTTGACATTTTGTGGTTTGGCCATTTAACATGTCGAGCATTCATAGTATACAAACAAAGACAGTGCTGTGGTTGCACGTTGAAAACCTGAATTTGATAATGAAGCCATTAGACAGTTAAAATAATGAAACATTTTACGTATCTTTGCATTTGGATTCCACTCTAAATTTCCTGAAGGAAAATTAAATAATTTATTTATAGAAGGTATTATTTCTGCTAAGCTGATGAATGAACTACTTCTTGATAAAGCTAGTTTTCAAAATTTCTATTCATTAACCAACATTCATAAGCTTCAACTTTCATTTTTTGCACAAGCCATGGTATCTGGACATTGCTCATTAACACAGCCCATTTCAAATTTTTTAAGTTTGCATCTAAACTGCCTTTTCCACAGTCAGTGCATATTTTTAAGAGTTGTGAATGAAGTTGATGTAAAAACAAATATGTTTCTCTACACTGAATGTTGAAAGCTTATATTAAGTATATGTGAGAGGTTTATGGTATGCTAAATTTTGTTTGGGAAGAGGGAAACAATATTTTTCACAGTTTAATATATTTTTGTTATGGTTATTACATCATGTTCTTGGGAAAAATGTTTCCAATTTTGCAAATAAATGTTACTTAAAGTGAATTGGGATAGCAGTGGAACCTTCTTTTGCACCCATTTATATTGATTTATTTATGTTTTTGGAGTTTAAGGATATTTATAATGGTGAATACATTTTTCTTCTCAACATTGATATGTGAAGGTTTTTTTTATAATTGTTGGCTTATATGGAAATCAGACATGTCAGCTCTTCAGGCTTTTGTTCACTATCTGAATACCAATCATTTTGGTATTAGGTTCTCAGCTAAACAATGTTTATTTACTATTGATTTTTTGGTATAACTGTAACCCAGCTATTAGATGACTCTTTTACAATTGCTCCTTATCATAAACCCTTCTGTAAAAACTCCTTTCTATATATCTCTAGCTGCCATCCCAAGAACACTTTCGGCAATATTCCTTATTCCCAGTTTTAACAGTATGTAAAATTTGTAGTAACTCAGCAAAAATTATAGAGCATTTCATCTTACTGTTGATAGATTTACAACTAGGTCTTATGACAGGAATGTGATCCAGGGAGACCAGTGGGAAAGCACCTTTGCTACCTAGTCAGGAACATCAGAGAGCCATTACCAAGGGTAGATTTGTAAATGTTTCATACAGTTTATGAGACCAATACATTAAATATTATGCCTGTTATCAATACATTTTGGCCCATTCTGTCTTCAAATATTTTTTTAAATGTGGTACCTAATCATTACCAATTTTCCTTTAAGAAGGGTAAAAGTTTGGGACAACAATTTTCTCATTTTAAGTATATTTTTCCATTCAAGGTGTCACAAACCTTATTGGGTAATAAATCATTGGGGCTTTTGACTTGTGGATAATGTTAGATGTGTTCACATATTTTGAAAATCAAAAATGCTACAGGCAGTCCCCTGGTTACGGATATCAGACATGCAGACAACCCAGAAATACGAATGGGCTGTCGAAATGTCAGAAATAATGTTTAAAAAAATTTAAATCATTAAAGTTGCCCAAATCTGTGTGTGTGTGTGTATGTGTGTGTGTGTGTGTGTGTGTGTGTGTGTGTGTGTGTGTGTGTGTGTGTGTGTGTGTGTGTGTGTGCGCGTGTGTGTGTGTGTGTGTGTGTGTGTGTGTGTGTGTGTGTGTGTGTGTATGTGTGTGTGAGAGAGATTAAAAGAGAGCAAGAGCGTGTGAGTAAGTGCATGTATAAATGAGGAAGTGAATGTGTGAGAGATCGGGAGAGTGAGAGCGATGTGTGAGTGAATGTGGGTATGAATGAGAAAGAAACTGTGTGTATGAGAGAGAGAGAGAGAGAGAGAGAGAGAGAGTGAAGTGTGAGAGTGAGGAAGCAGTCCCTGGCAGCAGTTTAGAGGTGGGCGGTTGCATAAGGGAAGGGGATTAGTTATAGAATAGGTAAAGTAGGGTTGAGTGTGTGTGTGTGTGTGTGCGTGTGTGTGTGTGTGTGTGTGTGTGTGTGTGTGTGTGTGTGTGTGTGTGTGTGTGTGTGTGTGTGTGTGTATGTGTGTGTGAGAGAGATTAAAAGAGAGCGAGAGCATGTGAGTAAGTGCATGTATAAATGAGGAAGTGAATGTGTGAGAGATCGGGAGAGTGAGAGCGATGTGTGAGTGAATGTGGGTATGAATGAGAAAGAGACTGTGTGTATGAGAGAGAGAGAGAGAGAGAGAGAGAGAGAGTGAAGTGTGAGAGTGAGGAAGCAGTCCCCTGGCAGCAGTTTAGAGGTGGGCGGTTGCATAAGGGAAGGAGATTACTTATAGAATAGGTAAAGTAGGGTTGAGTGTGTGTGTGTGTGTGTGTGTGTGTGTGTGTGTGTGTGTGTGTGTGTGTGTGTGTGTGTGTGTGTGTGTGTGTGTGTGTGTGTGTGTGTGTGTGTGTGTGTGTGTGTGTGTGTGTCATACTTCTAAACCTCTTAGCGCAAGAAATCTGGACAAGGCCATAAATAAAAGTGTGACAAATGCCCAACAATAGGGACAATTTTAATAAATATTGCTCTTACAAACTTAGAACAATTGATAGAATAACAGCTTTTGCATTAGCATGAATTTTCTGAAGGGTATGAATTCTCTAACTCAATGTCTGTCATTATTTTCTAACTTCAGTTTTTATTGATTTGCCACTACTTTTGCCAAACAACCACAATTTATAAAAAATGGACCAAAAATATGAAGCAAAAATCTGGACATTCTGTGAAAATCTGTACAGTTGAGAGGTGTGTGTGTGTGTGTGTGTGTGTGTGTGTGTGTGTGTGTGTGTGTGTGTGTGTGTGTGTGTGTGTGTGTGTGTGTGTGTGTGTGTGCGTTTGCGTGCGTGTGGGTGCGTGTGTGTGTGTGTGTGTGTGTGTGTGTGTGTGTATGTGAAAAAGTCCTCATAAACACTGCATTTAATCACAAAATGCCTTAAACCAGCTTTGTTGATAGAAAGTAAGGAAGCATAGCTCATAGGAAGTAAGGAAGCATAGCTACAGTATACAATATTATGTTTAAATTTTTTTCTTTGGAAGGGTTTCTAAAGTGTTTTACATGCAAAGAAAAGAAAAATAAATACTAGACTAAGGCAAACATTTGACTAAGTGACATTTAATAAGATCCATAAGTACATGTTTTGACTTACATACAAATTTGACTTAAGTCAGACTAAAAAACAGATCTCGTCCTTAACCCAGGGATTGCCTGTATTTAGTTAGCACATATATAAAATTTATCAGGTCAGCACTATGACTGTAACTGTGATAAACCATAATGCTGCCAGCCCGGCTAGCTGGAATTTTGTAAATAATTATATGTCACTTGAAAATATGACTATGATTTATATAGAAATGTGACACTGCCAGCCCAGCTAGATAGAATTTTGTAAATAATTCTATGTCATTTGTGAATAGTAATATGATTTCTATGAGTGCCTTAAAAATGTAAGAAAACTATGTGTTCTGTACTGAGCTTCAAGACTGGAAAAGAGCAGAAATGTGTATAAACTATGTGTCAAAGCAAATGTATGGTTTCATAGCAGAAATTGGGACATACAGCGTTAACTTGCAAAACTCTAATAAAATAAGTTGATAAGTAAAGAGTTTTACAATGTATTATAAAGTAAGTTTATCTCAGCTAAGAGACAAGGATGTCTAGGTTAGGGGCTTCTTTCTATTATCTGGAAACAGAGGTAATTACAGCTTTCCAAGGCAATTGTTTTATGACTTTCAGTTTCAGGCAAGCTTCTAGGAGAGAATTGTCAGCTTCTGAGAGATAAGTATTTTTAACGGAGACATGTTAAAATTTAAGTTCCTGCTAACCTGGGAAACTTAGGCAGAGGTGTCAAAAAAGTATGTAATCTGAGATGATTCAGCAGTAATGTGGATTATTAACTTAAGAACTATCTCAGAAAGAAAGTCAATGCATTTTGTATCTTTTTCTGGACCTGTTAACAACTCACCAGCATTTGCCTTGCTCTGTAAGTAAGTTATTTAGAACATAGTTTCTCTTAGAGATAGATAGGAATATAGCAATATTAGTGTAGATGTTTTCTATATTTATGTGACACTGTCCTGCAATGTTGTTTTAAAATATTTTCTGTGATTCTGAACTCTATTGTTACTGTGTTGAGTTAATGAGTGTTGTCTTGTGCTTTTATTATTTATTATTAAATATTTTTAAACCTATCAATTGTGGCTGGTTTTGTATAGAGATATGTAAGCTCTTAGAGTATTTTCATATGTATTTGGTGATACTGTACAAGCCACTTCAATAGCTTTCAAGTCCCAGTCACACTTACCATTTGGATAATAGTAACATTACACAGTAAGATTGGGCACTCTTTGGTAAGGGCCTTTATAGTAGCTGATAAGGGTGGCTGGTGGCAGGTGGTACTACTGTGTAGTCTGGGCTGAATGCGGCATAGCTAGTGAACCTGTGCCAGCCTTCCCCAGGAGAGTCTGTGTGTTTGTATATACTTCAAATCTCAAAGTGTGCATGTGTCAGCCACTTAGGCAGGGACACAAAGCACTGGTTGGACAGAGAGGCTGCTGGAAGCTTTGACTTGACCACTCAGCTGAGATTTTAACCCTATAGCTGTGCCAGTAGGGAGTCTTATTGGGGCTCTGGAGAGAGAGAGAGAGAGAGAGAGAGAGAGAGAGAGAGAGAGAGAGAGAGAGAGAGAGAGAAACTAGCCCCAGACTGACTGTGATCTCTGTGTGCTCTTAAGGAAAATTGTACTTTACTGTGTGTGTACTGTTCATCCTCCCAATGTGCATTTCTCTCACTGGTTGTTAGTGGTTAGGAGTGAGGCTCCTTGATTACAGGGCCAGTGCAGGGGCATCACATATTAATTGGTGGCAGTGGTGGGATATTCACATCAAATATTAATTGGTTGATTGTTTTGAGATAGCCACATTACATATTAATTGGCTTGTACTGGTGTGGATATTGAATTCCTGTAGCTTGTGTACAGTGATCACTGAAAGTGTTTTTGTACTCTAAATCAGTCATGCCATGAGCACTCAGAGTTCATATCACAATTGTGTTATTTCTTTTGTTAGCTTAGCTAGTCAGGGAGAGCAGGCAAGCATGTCAGCAGAGGAATATGGCAAGCTGACAAGGAGCCAGTTGACTGAGATGTGCCAGGCTAAAGGACTGGTGCATGGAAACCTGATTAAAACAGATATGGTTGAAGCTTTAGGCACAGCTGCATCAGAAAATAGCAACCAGGAGGGTGATCAGACTGGCTGTGGAGATGTACAACTCTCAAAAAATGGACAGCTCAACCTTTTCACAGAGGACTTAAAAATCCATCTGGAGTTAAAGAGACTTGAGGTGGAGGCCAAACATTTGGAAACAGAAGCAGCAGTGAGGCTGAGGTGTCTATAGAGACTGAGGAAAATGAGAAACTGCAACGTCTGCAGGCTGAGAAGAAAGAGGAACTGCTACACCTGAAAGATGAGGAGAAGGAGAGGCAGAGACAACATGAAAAGGAGATGCTGACTCTTCACCAGAGTCATGGAGGTAATGGGGAAGGGAGTAACTGAACCCCAGAAACAACAAAGGTCAGTAAATGTATTCCACAATTTACAGAGGGGGATAAATGTCAGATCACCCCTTTTGAAGGGCTGGCAGAGCTTTTGGTGAAGGAACAAGCCCTTAGCACTTTGCCTGAGGACATGAGGATCTGGTTAGCTGATAGACAATGTGCTACTCTAGATGAGTTGGGGAAGAAGGGAGACCTATACCTAGCAAACAGGGCATCACTGCTCAGGAAAGGGACACCCAGTGCTGCTCATGGGTCATAGAAAACACATGGTGGGCAGCCTAGACTGCCCCAACAGAATCTGCCAGTAACAGGGAAAGCCACTCGTCTAGGTACATGTCCAGGACCTAGGGTTAAATGTTTTAAATACAACCAGTGGGACCATATAGCATATAGATGTCAATGGAGGCAAGGTGGAGAACAAAAGATAAGGGAGCCAGTAAGTGGGAATGACAAAATGCCAACAGTAGGTTATCTCAAGACAACAAGGGTACCAAATTATCACAAGACATTATTTTCTGTCTTAGTGAATGGCAAAGAGACTAATGCTAAGAGAGACACAGCCTGTGACATAAACATTGTGAAGCCTGCAATAGTTAATGAGGAGCACTACTTGCTTGGGCAGTCTACTCCAGTCAGAGCTTTATGTGGACCCCATTCCAAATACCTTTTGCTAGGGTTCACCTTGACTGGGAGGGTGGAAAAGGAAGCCATCAAGTAGGTGTGTTTGAGGATATCCCTGCAGATGTCCTGGCAGGGAATGATTCTGATAATTTATTACCATGTGTTCATGCTGTTACATGGAGTCAGGCTTAGAGACAAGCATGTGGGTCTCGTAGCCTGGGGAGACCCAGACAGACTGCATACTTAAAGCCAGGACTGGTGAGGTGGTTACTTCAGGGAGGGAGCTACCCTCTACTAGTGATACTGAAGGTGATCCACAGCTGCTTGTGGGTACTGATGTTCCCTTGGACAGAGTGACTGCAAGGGCACAGGTGAGTAATAGTACCCAGGCTGACAGTGAGGCACCTCTGTCAGAGGATACCAGACTTCCTGTGGAAGGGGAGCTGGGAAGGATTACAAAGAGAGAGTTGAGACAGGCTCAGCTCTCAGACCCTACATTACAAGGTCTGGAGCAGGTAGCTACTGAAACACCTCATTCTCAAGGGAAAGGGGAATCTGTATATTGGGACAAAGGGTTACTCTATAGAGAGTGGACCCCTGAGGGAGGGATAGAAGTTGAGAGAATGCAGCAGTTGGCAGTGCCTAGAGCCTGCCGTCTGGCACTTCTAGCCATAGCCCATGATATTCCCTTTGCAAGTCATATGGGCATAACATGTACAAAGAGATGTATTATGCAGAACTTCTATTGGCCTGGAATATCCAGAGATGTAACAGGATACTGCAGGACCTGTAAGCAGTGCCAAAAAAGTAGACAAGGCAGGAGACAAGGTAAACGCTCCTTTGATGCCTTTGCCTGTGATTGAGGAGCCATTTTAGAGGGTAGCTATGGATATTGTGGGGCATCCAAGTACCCCAAGTTCCACAGGGAAAAAGTATATCCTAGTAGTAGCAGATTATGCTACCAAATACCCTGAGGCAGTGGCTCTGTCCTCCATTGAGACAGAAAAGGTGGCAAACGCTTTGTTAGAGATTTTTCAGTAGGGTAGGTTTCCCAAAAGAAATACTGACTGACAGAGGTGACAATTTCATGTCAGACCTGCTGGCTTGTCTGTGGAAATACTGTGGGGTGAAGCACCTAAAGACCACCCCCTACCATCGCCAGACTAATGGTCTTGTTGAGAGGTTAAACTCTACACTCAAGATGATGCTACAGGCATTTGCAGACCAGTTTAACAGGGAGTGGGACAAATATTTGCCCCATCTGTTGTTTGCTTACAGAGAGTTTCCCCAGGAATCCACAGGTTTTTCACCTTTTGATTTGCTGTATGGGCATAGGTTTATTTAATTAAGATTTAATGTGAGATGAGTGGGAGGGTGAGTTTGAATCCCACAAGGAGTCTGTTGTGGCAGGCTCAGGGAACTCATCGGTTTGGCCGAGGAGAACCTGGCAGAAGCCCAACATCAGAAAAGGTCTGGTATGACAGGAATGCTTGAGCTAGAGAGTATGGTGTAGGGCAGTAGGAAATGGTTATCATTCCTGTCAGACATAGCAAGCTGCAAGCAGCTTGGGAGGGACCCTACAAGGTGGTAAGGAAGATCAATGATGTCAACTACATGGTAGAACTGCTAGGCAGGAGGCAGGGGCACAAATTGTGCTATGTTAACATGATTAAACCTTATCATAATAGGGAGGCTCTTGTGCTGAGTATTTGCAGTACAAGGCAGGATGAGTCTGAGGGAGATCTATGGCTACAGGGAGCTAGACAGGAAAATCCCAAATTACTGTGGTGGAGCTTAGGGTTGCAGGCATATGATGGGACAGTGCAGCATGGTACTGGGGCCAGCAATGCCAAGGCAGCTGGAATCTCAAGACAGGGAATGGAGTAAGGTATTCCCAGATAGGCTCAACCCTCTCAAGCAACGTTTCGCAAGGGACACGTGAAAAACTAGCTTGAGTTCTCATTGGGGGAGAACTGTGATAAATTGAGATGCTGCCAGCCAAGCTAGCTGGAATTTTGTAAATAATTATGTGTCATTTGTGAATAGTAATATGATTTGTATGCTTGCCTTAAAAATATAAGAAAGCTATATGCTCTGTACTGAGCTTCAAGACTGTAACCACAGTGCACCCTGCTGGAAAAGAGCAGAAATGTGTATAAACTATATGTTAATGTAAATTATGGTTTCATAGTATAAACTGGGACATACAGAGTTAACTTGCAAAACTCTAAAAAAATAAATTGATAAGTAAAGAGTTTTACAATGTATTATAAAGTTAGTTTATCTCAGCTAAGAGACAAGGATGTCTAGGCTTGGGGTTTCTTTCTATTGTCTGGAAACAGAGGTAATTACAGGTTTCCAGAGTAATTGTTTTATGATTTTATGACTTTCAGTTTCAAGTAAACTTCTAAGAGAGAATTGTCAGCTTCTGAGAGATAAGTATTATTAACAGAGACATATTAAAATTTAAGTTCCTGCTAACCTGGAGAACTTGGGCAGAGGTGTCAAAGAATGATGTAATCTGAGATTATTCAGCAGTAATGTGTATTATTAACTCAAAATCTATCTCAGAGAGAAAGTCAATGCATTTTGTATCTTGTTCTGTGCCTGTTAACTCACCAGCACTTGCCTTGCTCTGTTAGTAAGTTATTTAGAACATAGTTTCTCTTAGAGATAGATAGAAATATAGCAAGATTAGTGTAGATGTTTTCTATATTTATGTGAGACTGTTCTACAATGTTGTTTTAAAATATTTCCTATGATTCTGAACTCTATTGTCACTGTGTTCAGTTAATGAGTATTGTCTTATGCTTTTATTATTTATTATTAAATATGTTTAAACCTATTAATTGTGGCTGGTTTTGTGTAGAGATATTTAAGCTCTGAGAGTACTTGCATATGCATTTGGTGATACTGTACAAGCCACTCCAATAGCCTTCAAGTCTCAGTCATACTTACTATTTGGATAATAGTAATATTACACAGTAAGATTGGGCACCCTTTGGTAAGGGCCTTTATAGTAGCTGATAAGGGTGGTTAGTTCCAGGTGGTACTACTGTATAGTCTGGGCAGAAGGAGGCATAGCTAGCGAACCTATGCCAGCCTTCCCCAGGAGTGTCTGTGTGTTTGTACAGTATATAATTCAAATCTCAAAGTGTGTGTGTGCCATCTACTTGGGCAGGGACACAAAGCACTGGTTGGACAGAGAAGGTGCTGGAGGTTTTGGCTTGACCACTCAGCTGAGATCTTAATCCTATAGCTGTGCCAGTAGGGAGTCTTATTGAGGATCTGAAGAGAGAGAGAGAGAGAGAGAGAGAGAGAGAGAGAGAGAAACCATCTCCAGACTGACTGTGATCCCTCTGAGTTCTTAAGGGAAATTGTACTTTACTGTGTGTGAGTACTGTTCATCCTCTCAATGTGCACTTCCCTCACTTGTTGTTAGTGGTGAGAATTGAGGCTCCTTGACTACTGGTCCATGTGCAGGGGTATCACAGTAACATATTTAGCAAATTTCTTCTGTGGTGCTTTCTATGTGGCTCAGGCTACAAGTTTATTAAAGAAGGGCATTCCCCTACATTTTAGTGACATTAGATGCAGAAGAGAATGGAGTGTCATTTTTAAACATTCCAGGGTACATACTATTGCATTGTTTACTTTTAAGGGCATTGATAAGATATCTGCTGTTCATCATATTGTGCCTGATCTACAGAAATATCTTGATTATAAGCAGCTCTTTTTTTACTGGCTTAAATGTTAGAAAATGCTTAATTTTCATATTAATTTTCTATTTATGTTTTTGACACACTATTTCTTTATAATTGTGTATATTCTGCATTTCATTGGATTATAAGATCAGCTGACCACATGGGGATGACATTTAAGTTTGCTGTGTCATTACAGAATGGAGTGCACTTAAGTTCTTTTGAGTGAAACCTTGTTTGCCACTTTGTCCACAAGTCATTTTATTAAATCCTTACTATGGAATTTTATGGTGCTGTGTATTTTTTTGTTTTGGTATGTAAACGTGTGTGTGTGTGTGTGTGTGTGTGTGTGTGTGTGTGTGTGTGTGTGTGTGTGTGTGTGTGTGTGTATGTATATAGATATATATATATATATATATATATATATATATATATATATATATATATATATATATATATATATAAATGGTTTTGTGTTTTTGGCAATTACAAATGCAGGTGTATATAGCTTGCATTTGCAGTCACTAGTATGAATTATGTGAAAGTGTGTATGTGTCTTCTTGCGTATGATTACATGTGGGTCATGGTTTGTTGGTGTGTTTTTGGTGAATATGTGATGGTCAACAATTTTCTTTTTTGAGAGATGAGAATATTGTAACATACATCTATGCAAACATATATATATATATATATATATATATATATATATATATGTTTGTATATAGCCATTCCAGGGCATTTTAAGCCTAAGCCATTTTCCCTTTTTGTATACAAAATAAACTATCCCATTTGGTTAAAGATTCATGTTACCCATGCCATGGTTGATAACTAATGAGAGTAACTGGGATCATACAGTTTCTCATTTTTAATAAGAATGCAAAGTGATCTTAAACATGGATCTTTTATAAGAAGTTGTGACAACGGCCCATTATAATAATTTGTATGTCAATATCTGGAGCAGTTATTCCTATACAAATAGTTTTTCCTTTTTGTTTATTTGCTCTTCCTTAACTCATTCCCTCCAGTACAGCTGTTCTGAGTGAGGACCTTTATCTCGCAGTGAGTGTGGCTTGAGTCTTGAAAAAAATGAAATCACTTTACAGTTGAAAAAATACTCAAAATTTGAAAACACAGTGTTCAAGCAGCTCTCCAAATGAAACAGGACACAGACACCTGTTTAGAGCTTTCATCCACTTTAATGAACGTTAACTTCTTCAGAAACAGTACAACTTACCTAACCTTCTCCTTTTATAACAATAAATAGTCACATGACAAAATTACATCATGTAAGACCAATATTTAAAAATAAATTGTTTTCATAAATGACATAATAAATGCATAATTTATCTATTTGTATAGTAAAAAACATTTTAAATTAATAGTTTCATTCAAGCCTGGAGCTTGGTCTGCACCCAAATATAATTGCCAAAAAGCCTCCTTACACTCCAATTTGTTGTTATTGTCCCCACCAAAACATACATTTTCTACCTTGTCCAAAACAAAAAATGTGAATTTCTTAAAGTCATTACAAATTACAGCATGTCTAGCTAGGGAATTCGTTTGATCCTTTACATTGCCTGAAACAAATACTCATTGACAGAGGTCAAATATCAATACAGTTGTGTTTGCCATCATGTATGCTTGAAGATAAAATATTCTGATGCCTTGTATGTACATTGTTTTGGAATTATTAATGCAAATATGAACAAGCAATATTTGAAGCTTAGAAGCACAGTAGGAGGTAACTGCAGAAACGCCTGTAGGTGCACTCAGCTGTAATGAGTTTTAAGGAAAGTATGTACTACCCTTAAGGGTAGAAAACTACATTTCCTCGGTACTAGGTTATGTTATCTAATTATGCGTTCATCCTAATTATTCCCTGTCTAACCAGGTCAACTTCCAAGTAGTTGGACTGGCTCACTGGCTTCATAGGTTCATAGGTTCATAGGTAGGTACTAGGCTATCAGCTCAAGGGCCTACTTAAGCCTAGCCAGCAAGGTACCATAGCTTATGCCACCCAAGAAAGTTATTTTCCTGTGCCACTGTCCAGCAGAGACACAGAAGTGATCCCCGGGGTATATTTCCTATTTCCCATCCACTCATCAATATTTTTCTTGAAGAGTGCTAATGAAGAGCTATGCTTGACATAGATGGGTAGCTTGTTCCAGAGTATAGGAAGTCTCTGGGACAGGAATCTATCCCTCCAGCATGTCCTGTTTATTGTGGTGACAAAGTTTAGGTCCCTAGAGCGTGTAGCTTGGAGGGATTGGGATTTCTTTAGGTGTAGCATGTCCAACAGCTCTGGGTTTGACATAGCTTTATATGTTAGGCAGAGATCACGATATGCTACAGAGTAAAGCTGGAGTTTTTTGAGGCGGTCAGTGTAGGGCATTTGTTTGAGGCCAGTAATCCTCTTTGTGAGGTACTTTTGTGGCCTTTCCAGCTGCTGCAGATGTCTTGTGAGGTACATTCCAAAAGGGGCGTTGTACTCTATAATGGGTCTACTGAGTGACGAGTAGAAGGGAACAATGACCTCTTTTTTCCTGAATGAGAACCCTTTTATGATGAGGTGTGCCACGTAGAAGGATTTCCTGACTACTGTGGTGATGTGACTATAAAAGGAGAGACTAATGTCCACCTGGGTCCCAAGGTCTCTTATCACGCATTCAGTGTTAAGTAGATTGCTGCCTATGTGGTAGTTCATGGGTACAGAGTTTTTACCAAAGGGGTTGACACTGCACTTTTTGGCATTGAGCTTGAGGCCGTGGTTCTGACACCAGGCCTCTGTCTCAGTGAGGCCCTTCTGTAGGATGTCCACATCATTTGGGGACTTGACTATGGCTCCTAGTTTGCAGTCATCTGCGAACTTCATTAGCCAGAGGCCTTCTGTGTCAGCCTGTACTTCAGAGAAGTAGATACCAAACAGGACAGGTCCCAGGACGGAACCCTGTGGTACTCCACTTGTCACTGCTTTGAGGTCAAATTTGGAGTCTGCAACTTTCACAGTGTGAGTTCTGTCAGTGAGCCAGTTGGCAACCCATCTTGTGATGTAGAGATTTATACCTAGTTTAGTGAGTTTAGCTATAATTCCAGAATGGGGGATGGTGTCGAAAGCCTTGGCGAGGTCAAGATAGGCTATGTGAACCACCTTTCCCTCATCCACGGCTTTGGTGACTGCCTCAGAGAAGTCGATCAGGTTCGGGAGGCATGATCTGCCTTTCACAAACCCGAACTGGGTGGGATCCAGAGTTTGGAGGTTACCAATGTCTTTGTTTATGAGTTCCATGATGATACGTTCCATGACCTTGCAGACCAGGCTCGTCAGGCTAATAAGTCGATAGTTCCCGGGATCAGTGGTGGCTCCCCCTTTGTGGAGTGGGATAACTGTTGCTGTGCGCCATTCAATGGGCACAAAGCCTGATGTGAGGTTCTTATTGAACATGGTGCTTAAGTGGAGAGCCAGTTCATTTTGAAGTTCATGTAAAACGCAGCCTGGGATGTTGTCCTGTCCGATGGACGCTGTGTTTTTGGCTTTAGAGAGTGCACCTTTTACCTGCGTAGTTGTGATTACAGGGACTCTGCATTCTTTCTGTATAGATATGGGCCCTTTTTGGGGTGAGAGGGGGGTAAAGTTAGCACTGAACAGATCTGCCAGGATGTTGGCAATATCAGTTGGTTCTGTAATTTTCGTGCCTTTGTGCTGTAACTCAGAGCAGATATGGGTGTTGCCATCTAGATTCTTGACATAGCTATAGAATGCTTTGTGGTTGTCCTTGGATTTAGTGGCGATTTTTGTTTTTGTAGCTAGCTTTGGAGGATCTTATAAGGGATCTCAGCTTCTTACTGAGGCTGACCAGGGAGCTCCTCCACTCATGGGATTTTACTCTCTTTTGCAACAGTTTCTTCCTTCTGTTGTACAGTTTGTTTATGGCAGGGGACCACCAGATTGGCTTCTTTTTTTTTGGAGGATAGCGTCTTGGTTCTGTTTGGGATAGCACGATCCATGCACTCATGTAAGTGCTTGTAGAGTGCATTTGTGTAGAATTCAGCAGTTGTAACTGTATTGTCCATCTGCATGGGTGTCATGAAGTTAACCACTTCTGTCTTAAGAAGCATGAAGTTGGCTTTGGAGAAATTTTTTTACTGTGGTTTCCTTAATGGGGGGTGGGGGCAGGATGTGGATGTGGCTATACAGAAACTAGGGGGATTTTCTTGCTCTTAGACTATTAAACCTGGTTAATACCTGGACTTCCAACAAAACCCTTTTCCAGAATGAAGGCGATCCAAAAATTCCTGACAAATGTAATGGATGACACACTTGCAGGTACCAGCAATGACTTTTCAGGGGAGTCCTGAGGTGGTATTTATACTATCAGAAATTTGGCTAGGGTATCGGGGATCTGAAATTGATTATTTTGTATTATTGGAAGGCTTGGGGCTAGCAGATTTTGATGCAGTTGTGTCAGGTTTTTCAGATCATTTAGCAATATGGATGGAGGTAATAGAAGAAATGGAGTATATTAAAATAAGAATGGGACTAAAAAGAATAAATGAGAAATTATGGGATCAAATTGAAGAGTGGGAAGCATTGCAGTTATGGAAGGATCATATAACCATGAAGGACTTCTATAAAACCTTGTCTAAAAGGTGGAATGAATTTAAAAGAGGTATAAAATGTTTTTTTTCAGTGACAGGATGATGTATGAAAGGAAGAGAAAGTGCAGTATTGGAAAATGCATAGAAATGTACAAGAGAATTCAGACAATAATACAAGAGTATTATTGTATGGAAAAATAAATATATAAAATAAGATAAATTAAGAAAAAAAGAATGCATTACAGTTTAGACAGAGATATTACTTACAAAGCAGAAGGGGGTAAACACTTGAAAAAATCCACAAACGTCTGAAAGCAAGGAGACCAAAGAACAAGGCAGAAGCCCTCACAGTCCTAAACGCAATTTATTAAAACAGAAAATCACAGCGTTTTCGCCACACACATATGGTGGCTTCTTCAGAGGATACAAAGGCAACCAAACACAAGCAGTTAAATACTGAAAGTTAATTGAAGTCAACTGCTATCAATTAACCACAAATTATGCAACAAGATGCCTGCATTGAACTGAAGAAGTAAAATGCAAAAAGCCTCAGGCATAGTTTAAATACATGCTATACTGTTAATGTGGTTAAAAGACTGTGACAATACAAAAAAAACACAATATTATGACACAGTCAAACCCAAGTAAAATTCAGTATATTTCCTAAGCAATAGAAATACACAAGAAAAAAAATGTCACAAAATCATATATACATTTAAAAAGCAAAATGCTAAATAGTCATTCCCAAGTATACATTATTTTAAAAGGGGGAACGACATACTAAAACACATGAATAACTTTTTACTAAAATTGATATAAATTCCAAAGATGTAGACAACCCACATCTAAAATGTGACCTTAAAATTAAGTAAAAGTACAAAGTGTGAATGTAACAACCTAAGCCAAACCTTGCTAGGTCAAGTACCAACAAAAAGGTAGGAAACAGTGCCACCAAGTGGCTTGACACTGTACCCACACATAGTGGGCTAATGCAAAAAGGACTAAATCAAAAGTGTCAAGGCAAGTATGATTCTTAAAATAAGAAGGGAACAACTATCTCATATACGATTTTAATTTGAGATAAGGTGCAATGTTACAGCTTTCATTCAACCCCGGAGGGTAGAAAGCATTAAGCTTAAGTTGCCAAAGCAATTCATTTGTCTCAAGTATAAGAGCACTAGGTCCACCACGAGGATGAACAGGGAGGTGGTCAATCCCCATGAAAGAGAAAGCATGCCCAGGAAAAGAACAGATATGCTTGGCAAGGGCATTATCAAGTCTCTTATTCCTGATGGCATATAAGTGCTGATACAATCTGTCTTTAAGCCTTCTGTCCGTCTTTCCGACGTAGAATGCTGGACAGCATGTGCAAAAAGCAATGTAAACTACTGTTTTCGTATCACAGGAAATACGATGATGTATAAAATATTTCCTTCCTTCAATACAAAAACTACTACCTGTTTTAATATGTGAGCAAAAGTTACAGAAGCCGCAGGCAAAAGAACCATTAATTCTAGCACTACAGGTGCCATAAGGGGTCTGTAACAATTCTTTGATGTTTCTACCTCTTCTAAACACTACAACAGGTCTATCACCTAACTTCTCACCTACAGGTGCATTACTGGTGATAAAAAACCAGTTTTTAAATAAAATGTTCTGTATTGCATACGAATTCACCCCAAATGTGGAAATGAAACTACAAGTAGAGGCCCTATGAGAGGCAGGTTCAATAGGAGACGTGGCATCGGAAAAGTTGCCAAAGGCACTAGATCTACGGACCGCCACAGTGCAAGGCAACTCTTCTTGAAGCAAAAGAGGTCTGTAAAACCCACTATTTCTTTTATTCAAGACCTCTTCTATTAGTTCAGACACAAGAGTAGCTGGATAGCCACGATTGACAAAGAGATTTGTCAAAACTGCTTGTGTTTGGTTGCCTTTGTATCCTCTGAAGAAGCCACCATATGTGTGTGGCGAAAACGCTGTGATTTTCTGTTTTAATAAATTGCGTTTAGGACTGTGAGGGCTTCTGCCTTGTTCTTTGGTTTCCTTGCTTACAAAGCAGAAGGGAGGAGGTATCTGCATATTTGGGTAAAATAGCAAATGAGGATATTAATATAATGAGAGAAATGAAAAATGTAAAATGAGAGGTATAAAGAACATAAGAGCAAATTATGAATATTGTAATACAGCATGTGGAAAATATGTATAAGAGTAAAAAGAAAGAAAAGAGGAGAGAATGGAAAGTAAAAAAAAATCCAGAATGTTCTAAGGAAGAATTTGAAAAATAGATTACTATTAGTGAATTGGATGAAGAACTTAGGAAAGTAAATACAGAGTCAGTATCACGCTCAGGTGGTATAGGGCATGGAATGTATAAGAAATTAATGGATTGGCAAAGAGAGCATTTTGTAAACGTATTGAATGAATGTTTGAAGGAGCGGTTGTTTATGAAGGATTATGCACTGGGACAGTAAAATCTGAATGGAAGAAACATGAGAAGAATATTATAACATTTTATGAGAATAATACAGTGGAGATTGGAAGGAAAGATGAGGGATATTATGGAAGAAAGCATATATGCTATAAAAGGGAAGGGTTGTCAGGAATTGTTATGAAAGAAATTGTGGATGATATAAGTAAAAGGGAGGATGTGGAACTTACGTAGGTGGTATTATCAAGGCATTTGATACAGCAGGACATGATACTTTGTGTGATATTATGGAGAAGTTAAAATAGATAATACAATCAGGGGAGTGTGTATTTCAACATATCAATATAATAGAGTGAGCTTGTTAGTGAATGGGTGGTTGAGTAAAGAGATATGTATGAAATGTGGTATAAGACGAAGATGTCTTATGACTTGAATATTGTTTGCATTGGTAATGAATTGATAGTGAGTGAAGTAGCTTATAAAATGAAATATGTTAGATATGTGTTGCAAAAGGAGGTGGTGGTTCCATTAGTTTTTTTCAAAAATTTCTTTATTGCATTTTCCAATAATACATTAATAAATACCAGAAAAATCAAAAAGGGATAACAGATCAATGCATAACATAACAAAAACATCACTAAGCAGAAAACTAACTAACTAGCTAACTAAGTAACTATATACATATATACTGTACTATATACACTAGTAGTCACAATATCAGCCAACTACTGCAAGATTTAATTAAGGACAGATTAAATAGATACCACTTAGGATTTAAAAGAAGTAGTATAACATAGTATTGGAGGCTCCAATATGAAGAGTACTAAGAGAAGGGAGATAAGCTAGTAATTTGGTCACTTGCTAGGGGTGAGACTCTTAGGGAGCTATTATCAAGTAACATATAGGAAGTATATGGATTTCGTCTTGAGTCATCTTACTGCTATTAGACATCAAACATAGGTTATGAGACATTATAAGATATGTGTTAATCTCTTGAGGATTACATCAAGCAGGAATTTCCAGTATTTATGATAGTATTTTTGTTTTGTGGTTGTATATATAAGTTTGCGAGATTGGATGTACTTAAT
The DNA here is from genome assembly GCF_019279795.1 of Protopterus annectens. NCBI lineage: Eukaryota > Metazoa > Chordata > Ceratodontiformes > Protopteridae > Protopterus > Protopterus annectens. Next base: position 532,469,460 of record NC_056732.1, on the reverse strand, counting down.
AGCTAGGTTGCTGAACTCTTCCCATGTGAGAGGGGATGTGAGTGTCCAATTTTTCGTAATGTAGAATTTAATAAGAGTACATTGTGATAATTATTTGCTTTAAAATTTTGGTAGATTGCTTATGTTAACATATAATATAGCCATCTCCCACGATAGGGTACTTTTTCATATCCCATTTTTTCTAACCTAGCCCTTAGTAAGCACCAGAGGTTCTGTACCTTCTTATAATCCCGCATGACATGAAGGATATCTGCTGTTTGAGTGGGACAATGTGGGCATATGGGCGTGTACTTGGTGTTGAATTTATTAAGTCTTATTGGGGTGAAATAGGCATTGTTGTTTATCATTATTTGGGTATACAACAATCTTTTGAATGGAGTACATTTGACTGGTGATTCCATTAGTTTGACATACACAGATGATATAGAGGTAGTTGCCAAGAACAAAATATGGATGGGGGAAGTTTTGGTTTGTCTGAATGGATGCTTAACGGAAATGGGAATGACCTTGAATAAAGATAAAAGTAAGGGTTTGGGTGATGCGATGGAAATTGGGGTGAATATTTTTCAATGAATGATGTGTTTTGCTAGGAATAGAATTTGGGAAAATGATGCAGTTAAGATGCAATGGGAGGGTTTGACAAAAGAAATGAAAGACGTATGTGTTCTATGGAGGACACGTAGATTAGCATTTAGGAAAAAAATGTTTATCTGGTAAATTCTGTACTAATGGGGAAATACAGCATACATGTCACATGTTTATATAATCCAAGAAAAATATGAAAAGGAAATTATGCAGTTGGTGTTTTCTTTCATATGGGGTTTACATTTAAAGCTAGTGAAAAGAGGTGTGTTGTATATGAGTGAAGATGAAGGGAACTGGGGTTATTGGATCCAGTCGTTTATTCTGCTTCTTTAAATTTGTATAGAGTATTAATGTGGGCAATTAAGAGACTGAGAAATTATTAGTGAAAATGTCTGAATACAGTTTAGGACATGACGAGAATAAGAAAAAGAGACAAATATTATATAAATGACGAAATATAAAAATTATTAAGAAAAAATGCTAAGGTAAAGGTGGTGTACTAAGGTAATAGAGTATCAGGATTTCTTGTTGAGTCAGGTAATAAATAAGTTACCAGTAAAGGGGAATATGTCATATAAAAAGAAAATTGTTTATGTTTTGGGGAGAAGCAGACAACAGAGCATTTTTTTATCAAATGTAAATGAGTGGCTAGACTCTGGAAAATTTGAAGATTTTTTTGAGAATATTAATGAAAAATATAGATACGAATATGATTATGTATGGATATTATAAAAACAAGAAGAAAGAATATATGAGAAGGGTAGATAAAAACATATGTTATGTAATATGGCTTATTTGGAATGAAAGACTGAATGGAAATTTGTTTGAGGGGAAATTGATTGTGGCTGATATAATGTAAAAAATTAGACTATAGTTGTGGAAGAAGGAGTGGTGTTCAATTACAGAAGAAATAATAATGATGATGATGATGGTATGTAGGAATGTGCAGATACATACCTGTAAATATGTATATTTTGTAACTATGCAAATAATGTTTTGTGTATGTTGTATTAATTGGAGGACCTCTACTCCTTTCAATAGGTGTCATTGGATCTTTTATTTTCCCCTGAGCTACCACCAACTCAAGTGGATGGTGCTTAGATTTAACATCTCATCCAAGGGACAGCACACAAAGGTGTGCACAACCCCTGTTATGCTGCACTCATACCGTTCAACTGGCCAGATTTTTGCACAATGTCCAGATTTTTACCTCATATTTTTGGTATATTCTTCATAAAATTTGTAGTATTCTGGCACACCACTGGAGATTAAAGTCACTAAATAATGACAAACATTTGAGTTTCTGACTTTATAGCCTTTAGAAAATGCACACCAACATGATACCTGTTATCCTAGCAATTTTCATAGTTAAAAACCTACAAAGAGTGGTGAAACTGAAGACTAAAATCCAAGAAACCATACCAGAGACTGAGTAATCCAACAACAGACCAGAAATAAAATCCAAATCCTTTATTCCAAACTCAGTGTAGTTAATAAGAGCAGTATTTAAAATCTGTCTCTATTTTCAGGCCTTTATTCAGTCAGTAGAGTATTTCCAGCAGCTTCTGAATGAAGAAAATCCCACAGAAGCTGTACTGCCTCATTAACAGACTACGATGAGAGAAGAAGAGGAGCCCACCTTAGAAAAAGTAAGAACAGCACTAAGGAGGATGAAGTCAGGGAAAGCCGCAGGCTCAGATGAGGTTACATCAGATATGATAAAGATGCTGGGTGAGATAGGGGAGAAATGGCTCCTGAGGGTACTAATAGCAGTGTGGAGAGAAAGGCGTATCCCAGATGACTTGAGAATAAGCATACTCGTGCCATTGTACAAGAACAAAGGGGGACATCCACAGCTGTGGGCAGTACAGAGGCATCAAACTCCTACCACATTGCATGAAAGTTCTGGAGAGGATGATACGCAGAGTAGTAGAATGTAAGATGGCAGATGAGCAGTTTGGATTCAGATCAGGATGCAGCACAACTGACCTGATGTTTGCATTGAGACAGATACTTGAGAAGAAGCTGGAGATGAGGAGAGAGTCCAACTGGGCATTCCTGGACTTGGCGAAAGCATATGACAAGGTCCCAAGAAAGCTGATCTGGGCAGTACTGCGGTGGTTTCAAGTCCCAGAAACATTGGTAGAAATAGTACAGCCTATGTACAAGGACCCAGTGACTCAAGTACAAACAATATTTGGCCTCACAGAGGGATTCCCAGTGGGAGTGGGTGTACACCAGGGTTCAGCTGTAAGCTCACTGCTGTTCATACTGGTGATGGGCTACATTAGCAAACAGGTTGGAGGAGACAGGTCAACAAAGCTGCTGTATGCAGACAATGTGGCAGTACACGCAGACTCTGAGCTAGAACTTCAGCAAAGGATAGGAGAATGGAATGCAAATCTGAAGGCACACAGGATGAAACTAAGCACAGATAAGACAGTGGTAATGGCAGCAAATTGGGGAAGTCAGAAGAAGCTGAGAATAGAGATAGAAGGGAGATAGTGGAACAGGTAAACAGCTTCAAGTGTCTGGGAGGGGTGGTTGAGGAGAAGGGTAGTCTGAATGAAGAGGTTAGAGCTAGAATCAGAGGGGCTGCACCCAACTGGCATAGTGTATCAGGTGTAGTCTATGATAGAAGAATGCCAAAGAAGCTGAAAAGAAAGATGTACAAGACAGTGATGTGACCATTACTACTGTATGGTACAGAAACCATGGCAGTAAAGGCAGAAAAGCTGAAGAAGCTAGAGGTGATGTAAATAAAGTGCCTGAGAAAGGTGGTAGGATGCACACTGTGGGACAGACGAGGAAATGAGGACATAAGAGGAGAACCCAATGTAGTTCCAATTACAGAAAAGATCAAAGAGAACAGATTACAGTCATTTGGGCATATTTGTAGAAAAGCAGAAGACAATCTGGTAAGGAAGATTTGGGACAGACAGGAAGAAGGTAGAGGAAGTGAGGATGCCCAGCACAGAGGTAGATGGATTGTTTGAAAGAAGATCTGCGACAGTCAGGCATGAGTGTTGAAGAAGGCAGGAGTGTGGCACTGAATCAAGAGAGTTGGAGACAGTTAACACAATACCCCTATACCATGTAGATAAAATGGGAAAAAGAGGGCTGATGATGATGATGATTCAATCATTATTTTTGTCTTTGTCCAGATTTATTGCACTATGAGGTTGAGAAGTATCGCTGCACTGTAGTGTCAGTAATCCATCTGCTTAGTGTAGGAATGGAACCCACAGTCTTCTGCACCAACGAATGTGCTACTCATTGCTCTCTCTCTCTCACTCTGTGTGTGTGTGTGTGTATATATATATATATATATATATATATATATATATATATATATATATATATATATATATATATAGATATCTCTGTTGC
>NC_056732.1:532370485-532460485 GCF_019279795.1 Protopterus annectens | reverse complement strand
TGAGAGGGATGATTGTTGCTGTCCTTCACTCTATCAGGACAAAGTCAGTCTTGAGGCTGTGGTTAAATACAGATCCTAATAGGCCTGATAAGTCCCGATTTAAGTTGTTTAAGAGGCAACCTGGTATATTGTCAGGCCCCAATGAAGCCATATTTTTAGCTTTAGACAGCACAGTGGCAACCTGTTCTTTGGTGATAATTGGCAGTGGAGTAGTAGAGAGTATTATTTGGGGGAGAACTGAGGGTGATGGGGAGGTGAAATTTGAGTTGAATTTGTCGGGCAGCAGATTTACTGTCTTCCAGCTGAGTATAGGTGATGCTGTCTACAACTAATTTTGCCCATTGTTGGGTGTTACCTTTAGTACTGCGGACATAACTGAAAAATGCCTTATGGTTATCCTTAGCTTTGGAGGCTATTTTTCCTTCAAAGTCTGTTTTTAGAGACTTGACTAGTTCCCTGATTTGCTTGTTTAGACTAATGAGGGACTTATTGCTCTGCTGAGCACATCTTTCTTTTGCTGTACAACCTATTAAGGCTATGGGTCCAACAGGGTGGTTTGTTTTTGCAGTTTGACCTGGGTTTATTTAGGTCTGGTACTGCTGTTTCTGTGCAGGTGATTATATGGTCATAAAGGGCTTTTGTGGATGCCTCTATATGGGTTTCTGTGTTTTATGGATCTTGGAAACTAGCTACACTGTCCTTTAATAGGGGGTAATTTACCTTAGAGTTGGGGATAAGTGGGAGGACTAGTTTTACCTTTATTTCAGGGGAGACCACTTTGTGGTTTGATCTTACCAGTGAGCATATAACACTGGGGGGTGTAACACTCTCCCATATTTATGAGTACCAGATCTAGGATATTTTGGACTGCAGACTAGCTACTCCTGGGCATTTGAATTTGCAAAGTCAAGAAATCTTTAGGCCTGCATTTTAGTGGTTATGTATGCCTCTCAATTAATGGAGAGGTAGTTAAAATCACCAGTGTGTATGGTATTGGGCTGGATGGTGAGTGATTCTAGTAAATTCAGGTATGTCGTATGGGTTTCCTGGTTCATAGTGGGGGACCTGCAGCTAGCAAGAATATTGTAATGGATTTTTCCCATGGTTAGTTGGACATGGAGTAGCTCAAGCATGTCACATTGTTTGACCAGCCTTGAGGTGTGCTTTTCCTTTATGTAGATAACTACACCTCTGACTTATGCTCTTTCATGTTCATGTTAGTGGGTGGTTGGAATGTATGAAAGGCATTATAGCCATGCACTACCAGAGTGATTTCAATAACTACACAGATGTCAGCATCATGTTGAGGAGAGCTTCAGGCAGTGCAGTTTCTCGTTGAGGCTCCTAACATTGAGCAATAACACCTTTAGCTTGTACTAAGTAGCTTTTGTTATGTTGGAAGATTTGTCCATTTGGCAATGCCTAAAAAAGGCACTGTGGGGCTGGGTAATGTTTTGGCCAATATCCGAGAGCCTAGAGGTGACAGGTGAAGTCCATCCCTGGCAAAGCAGTGTAGCCTATTAATCATGTCCTCGCAGTCTGACAAGTATTGGACCACTTTAAAATGACACCAGTAGCTAAGTCAATTTTTAACATTGATCATTTTTTCCTGGTATTGTGGAATCATCCTTGGATATGATAGAATGCTGCTTAATACTTGGCTCATACCTGCCTATGACACATATTCTGAGAGCTCAATCATGTCTCTGTTCATATAGTCCAAAGAGATACATCTCAGGTCATTTACACCCAAATGGGCTATGACTGGGTCATACTGGTACTTAGGGATAAATGATCTGTGGGCTTGCATAATCTGGTGAATCCTGGCCCCTGACAGGGAACTAACTATAACCATCCCCTTATCCAGCCTGGTAAGAGGGACATCAGTGTGTCTTACAATAGAATCTCCTATGACCAGAATATTAGCTCATGGAGTGTTTTGCATTATGGGCTTGGCAGTTGAGGCACAGTGAGATGTTGCTTTATGTATTGTGATGGAAATTGTCTTGTTTGTGTACATGTGGGTTTTTTGAGGACTGTGCCTGAGAGGCCTTTGAGGTTTGGGTAAGTTACATGTGAGCACTCCACATATGTGGATCTATGTCTGTGGTCCTTTGTGGGTGGGGTGAGTCATGTATGTGAGTTGCTGACAACCTGTTTGTTGCTTTTTATGTCTGTATTTTTATTTATTTATTTATTTGACATTTGTTGACTGGGTTAGTCAGACTGAGCTGAAGCCCTTTTTCAGCAAGGCTCCAGGAGAAAAGCTTCACAAATACGTATAAACAAGTACAATGTGAACAGTATAACATGACACTTAAATACATGGTAATATCTCAAAGTATTTACAATCAACATTATAAATGTTCTTCAGTACAATAATTATAGAGAGTGAGACCCAAGTTCAATTAATAGCTGCTTTGCTAGTAGAGTATTCATGTAGTTGAGACCTAGTTATGTCAAGACTGAGACACAGTAAAGAGAGTAGAAAGGAGATGGAAAAGGTTAGGAGAGAAAGAGTTGAATGGAAAGGGAAAGTTGGTCAAGGAGGGTGGTTACAGTGACAGATCCAAGTTTTGTTTAGATAGTTTTTGGTAGTTGTTTTGAAATGATGTCAGTGATTGATGTTTCGAATGTCCAGTGGAAGTTTATTCCAAGATTGGGTCAGGGAGTAGCTACACAGGTTTTGACCTATTTTAGTTTTAGGCTTGTAGATAGAGAGAAGGTTTTGTTAGGCACTATCGGGAGATCTTGGTGGTGAGTAGGGGGAGATGTGTAAGGAAATGCTGGGACAGAAGGAGGGAAGATACAGTATAGAATGTATCATTTGAAGCTGAGAGAGGAGTAGGTTGTGAGGAAGCTCTAGCCAGTTTAACTTTTTAAGAGTTAGTCAGTGGTGTGAGAAGTAGGAGTGGTCTGCAGCAAATGTAGCCACTTTGTTGTAGGTGGATTCTAGTTTCAATAGGAGGGTGGTTTGAAGGTTGGTGAGGATTTATGAGTCATAGAGTAGGCTGGGGAAAAGGTAGGCATGGGATAGTGCAATTTTGGCTTTATTGGATAAGAATTTCTTAATCCTGTAAAGGAGTCACAGTTTTTGATGGGTTTTCTTAATATTGTTGAGAATGTGCAGATCAGACTTCAGCTGGTCATCAATGATGACCCCAAGTAGTTTGGTCTGTGATTCCATATTGTTAGGGGTGTTATTGTGAGATGTGATTGAGAAGGAAGATTTAAGATTACTCATATTTTTAGGGATAAATAGCAGAAATGTTGTCTTTTTTGGATTTAGTATAAGCTGGTTCTTGGTGAAGCAGTTCTGAATAGATAGGAAGGATAAACGTAAATAACAAAACAATAAGAAGAAACCAACCGCTACAAAAACCACTCAAAAGCCGAAACTCTTCGAAACCAATAATTTATTTAAATGCTCAATAACAAAATTCTTTTCGTCCGACAGAATCGTTGGACTTCATCAGAACTAAACAAAACCGCCTGTTAACATTCAAACTCCTAATATATAACTTCCCGCCAAATGACGTGGTGACACAATTTGTTTTTAAACATATATACCCTTGAATAAAAACTTTAAAACCACTTATATATTGAAAATACCTCATAAAAGAGTTTACCTCATTAAAACATTGTTAGCAACAACCGTACATCTATAAATAATGTAGAATCTGAACAACATATAACATAATTAAATTTAATTAAACAGTGTTATTGAAAAAAAAACAAAATACAAAGGAGAAATGTGAAGGAGTTATACACTAGTATCCCACACCAGCAAGGGATAGAATGGGCAACAACAAGAATGAGACAGAAAGGTGCACCAGAGGATGAAGTCTCCTTAGTTCAAGAGCTCTTAGATGTAACACTGTCATGTAATTATATTTTGTTTGATAATCAGTTTTACATCCAAAAGAAAGGAGCAGCTATGGGCTCCCCATGTGGCTCTAGTTATGCAAACTTAGTAATGTCGTTTTGGGAAAACACATACATTTCTGAGAATGAATCTCATAAAAATATAATCAAATTTTATGCGAGATTCATTGACGATATTTTCATGATTATTTAAGGTAATGAGCATACTGCTGCAAATTTCATAAGAACATTGAATAACACTACAGATTTTTTACAGTTCACATATACTTTTCATACCACATCTATAATGTTTTTGGATGTAGAACTTATTAAAAATGAACAGCAGAAAGGGTATGAAGCAAGAATTTTTAGGAAATCCACGTGTTCAAATAAATTTCTACATTATTCAAGTGCACATCCAATACATCAAAAATGGTCTGTAGTTAAGGGTCAGTTGGTCCGGGTGGCATGGATGATCACTTCAGAGGAAAGCTTTATGGAGGAATGTTTCAATCTGAAACAAATGTTCTTGAGTAGAGCATATCCCCTGAAATTAATAGAAGAATTAATAGAAGAGGTTACATATAAAAGGATTAACGGACTATACAAACCCATATTAAAGCAACAAGGGATTATACTGAGCAATCAAAGTGATTTGCAGACTAGTTTAAATCCATATCTGTCATCACAACAAATAAAACAATCAGACTACAATTGGGCATGTATTTTGAGTTTTTCTTTAGACTTCAATAGTATAAGAGAAATCATAAGAAAAAATTGGAGTATATTAAAAGATAACATGTTGGTCTCAAAATTAGGAATATCACCAAAAATAGTTTGGAGAAGAGGACTGGGTTTTAAAGAACTGTTGCACAAGCAAAAAAACTCCCAAATAAGTAATCGGGGTATGATGCAATGTGGCAATTGTCCATATTGTCATGTAATGGAATTAGGGAGTATGATTGAGATCAACAGGCTTAGTTTACATGCTAAAAATAAATTCAACTGTAATTCAAAAGGAGTTGTATATATAGCAAAGTGCCAATGATGCCCATCCTTTTATATAGGGAAGAGAGAGCATAGACTGAGGGATAGGGTGTATGAGCACTTTAGAAGTATCAATCAACAAAAAGAAGAAAATGCCCTTGCAAGGCACATCTTGATTTACCCTGACCATAGGCTCAAATTTAAAGTTATCGATCAGGTTATGCAAGATGTGAGGGGGGGGGGGGTCCCTTTGGTTTGTTATTAGAAAAAACAGAGCTTTTATGGCAAATTAGGCTAAATGCATATATGGACCCAGGATTGAATGAGAAGTGTTCACTAACGTGTTTATTAAAGCTTAAAAGCTTGGATAGATGAAACTTCATAACAATCAGAATTTACACTGTAAGCAGTATAAAGTAAATAGAATCGGAATTACACAATTTATGGACCAAACTTGATAATATCCAGATATATATGCATGTGTATGTTTTTGTATATATAAGTATATATATGCTTTTTTCTATACTTGTATATACATATGCATATAGGTTTTATTAGTTGGTGCATATATATAGTTCGAAAAAACAGCGACAAACCAGCAAAAATGAAAGCCTGAAGAACGATCCACCAGAATACTTATATGAAATAAAAATCCACTTTCAAAAGCCCCGATACGATCAACAACTGTAAAATTTAGTTAATCAACAAAACAGTCCTGCTTTTCATCAGCGTACCCCGCCAACTTCTTCAGAAGTCGAAATTTACAAATAGCGTGCCACTTTCATTATTAATTTAAATACAAAGGCGCATGACATCACCACACTACATAGACATTTAAAGACATAGTACTAACACTAAGGACATTGCCCCTACTCTACAATCACTTGAATAACTAAATACTTTATATAGTTTAAATAATATTTTAAATTAAAAATTGAAAATTAAAAAATAGGTTGGTTAACCAACGTATCCTAAAAAGGCATTTTACGACACCAACGCAGTGCAAATGCATGCTCATCTAACCTTATTAAAATTACTTTTGAAATGATACAAAAAAACTCTTAAAATATATCCTAAAATATATCCTCACATATTAAATAGAAAAAAACAACAAAAGAACACAGTAGGGAACAAACCCTGAAATATAACTATCAAAGCTAACACTAAGGACACTGCCCCTACTCTACAATCACTTGAATAACTAAATACTTTATATAATTTAAATAATATTTTAAATTAAAAATTGAAAATTAAAAAATAGGTTGGTTAACCAACGTATCCTAAAAAGGCATTTTACGACACCAACACAGTGCAAATGCATGCTCATCTAACCTTATTAAAATTACTTTTGAAATGATACAAAAAAACTCTTAAAATATATCCTAAAATATATCCTCACATATTAAATAGAAAAAACAACAAAAGAACACAGTAGGGAACAAACCCTGAAATATAACTATCAAAGCTAACTCGCTAACTAACATACATGAATTATCTATACCAAAAAGTTTACTAGTGTGGTATAATTAAATAAAAATATAATAAAGGAATAAAACACGGAAATCATAAAATTCTGAAGGAGAGTTACATATTGATCCTCCCTGATAACATCTTACCTTTTTAAAGTCCTCAGTTTCAGCACACTAGCAATGGATAGCATGCCATTTAAACCCAGAAAGTGGTAGGAAGGGAAAATTGGACAAAGCCCTGGCAAAACATATTAAGGAATGCCCGGATCATGAATTTACCTTTACAGTTATTGATCAGTTTGTTTCAAATAACAGGGGGGACCCCGAATCTTTGTTGTTGGAACTCAAGGAATTGGTATGGCAGTTGAAATTGGACACCTAAAACTTTCTGGGTTTAAATAGCATACTATCCATTGCTAGTGTGCTGAAACTGAGGAGTTTAAAAAGGTAAGATGTTATCAGGGAGGATCAATATGTAACTCTCCTTCAGAATTTTATGATTTCCATGTTTTATTCCTTTATTATATTGTTATTTATTTATACCACACTAGTAAACTTTTTGGTATAGATAATTAATGTATGTTAGTTAGCGAGTTAGCTTTGATAGTTATATTTCAGGGTTTGTTCCCTATGGTGTTCTTTTGTTGTTTTTTCTATTTAATATGTGAGGATATATTTTAGGATATATTTTAAGAGTTTTTTGTATCATTTCAAAAGTAATTTTAATAAGGTTAGATGAGCATGCATTTGCACTGTGTTGGTGTCGTAAAATGCCTTTTTAGGATACGTTGGTTAACCAACCTATTTTTTAATTTTCTATTTTTAATTTAAAATATTATTTAAACTATATAAAGTATTTAGTTATTCAAGTGATTGTAGAGTAGGGGCAATGTCCTTAGTGTTAGTACTATGTCTTTAAATGTCTATGTAGTGTGGTGATGTCATGCACCTTTGTATTTAAATTAATAATGAAAGTGGCGCGCTATTTGTAAATTTCGACTTCTGAAGAAGTTGGCGGGGTACGCTGATGAAAGCAGGACTGTTTTGTTGCTTAAATAAATTTTACAGTTGATCATATTGGGGCTTTTGCAAGTGGATTTTTATTTCATATAAGTATTCTGGTGGATCGTTCTTCAGGCTTTCTTTTTTGCTGGCATATATATAGTTAAATGAATATGTGGTAAAAAAAATCCTTTTCCTTCTTTTTCCCCCTATTTCTCCTTTGTATTTTTTTTTCAATAACACTGTTTAATTAAATTTAATTATGTTATATGTTGTTTAGATTCTACATTATTTATAGATATATGGTTGTTGCTAACAATGTTTTAATGAGGTAAACTCTTTTATGATGTATTTTCAATATATAAGTGGTTTTAAAGTTTTTATTCAAGGGTATATATGTTTAAAAACAAATTGTGTCACCACGTCATTTGGCGGGAAGTTATATATTAAGAGTTTGAATGTTAACAGATGGTTTTGTTTAGTTCTGATGAAGTCCAACGATTCTGTTGAACGAAAAGCGTTTTTGTTATTGAGCATTTAAATAAATTATTGGTTTAGAAGAGTTTCGGCTTTTGAGCGTTTTTTGTAGCAGTTAGATAGGAAGGATGACTGGGTAGTAGACCGTAGGTCAATGAGGGTATGTGCTATGATAATAACAGTAGAGTCATCTGCGTACTGAATGAGTGCTGACTGTGGGCAGCATATATACAGCTGGTTGGTGAAGATATTAAATAATAGTGGACCAAGGATTGATCCTTGAGGGACACTCATCTTAACTGGTAGTGCAGAAGAGATTGCAGGAAACCAGTTAACAGACTGGAGTCTATTGTTAAGGTAACTAGTAAACCAGGAGATTGTGGAGTTGGACAGGTTGAGTTCCGAGAGTTGTGTAAGAGGAGGAGGTGGGAGACAGGGTCAAAAGCCTTGGAGAGATTGAGAAACAGACAAGAGAACAGTTTGCATGGATCTGTAGTGTGTGATACAGTGTTAGTGAAGGAAATTAGGTCAGTGGAGGTGCTATGTTTAGGGCAAAAGCCATGTTGAGAGGGGGTAAGTAGGGTCTCTTGTGAGAAGTATTGAAGGAGTTGTTTGTGTACACATTTCTCCAGAATTTTAGAAAGGGAGGAATGAATAGCAATGGGTCTGAAATTGGATAGTTCAGAAGAGTTACCTCCTTTATGAATGGGTAAGGTGTGGAAGTGTTTCCAGATTGCTGGTACATTGGCCTCTGTAATGGAGCAGTCAATGAGTATAGAGATGGGGAGGGCTATAGAGGTGTCTGCTTTCTGGAGAAAGCATGGAGGAAAGTTGTTCAAGGAGGGGGAGCATGGTTTAAGTTTTAGAAGTAGGGATTTAGTGTAGTTAGTGGAGACAGTTTTGAGAGAAAAGGCCAGAGAGAGGTTAGTGTGAGAAGGAGGAATGTTGGGGAGGGTATTGTATGTGTTGGGGATTGTTTGGGTATTTAATTTGCTGATAGTTTCAATGAAACAGGAGATGAAGTTGATGGCAATCTCTAGTGGTGAGTTAGAGGGACATGGTTTGGGGGAAGATGGGTTGCCTGGATGTAGCATTTGATTAATAGTGTACCAGAAATTCTTGGGATTGTCTATGTTTGTGTTAGGAGGGTTATTATAGAAGTTCCTCTTATCATTGTAAATGGATTTCTTGTTGAGGTTGCAAAGTTCTTTGTACTGTATGAGATGGGAGGGAAGTTTGGTTTTGGACCAGAGCTTCCAAGCCTTGTCACTCTTTAGCATTAGGGAGTGGGTGGTGTGGGTTAACCAGGGAGATATTATTGGTTTAACCCTAACAGTGCATAAAGGGGCCAGAGAGTCTAGTAAGTTTAGGAATATGGAGTTAAATTTTGTTACTGCTTCATCAAGGGATATCTGCTAAGGAAAGACCAGTTGATAGCTGAAATATGACTGTTTAATGTGTTGGAATTAAAGTTTGTTAATTTTCTACAAGCTATGAACTTATGTGGTCTGCTGTAATGTGGGGTGAATTTAAGGACTTTGATAGGACAGTGGTCACTAAGAGTATCTGGCAGTGTTTCTGGGAAATGATATTTGTCGGGGTAGGAGACTAGTATGGAATCAAGGAGAGAGTTATGATTAGTTGATTTTGTAGTATAAGTGGAGGTAGTTATTAGTTGGGAGAAACCATGTAGATTAATACTGGAGTTGGGAGAAACTGATAAGAGACATAGCCAGTTTATGTTGTCATCACCCATGAGTATTGTTTCATTTGGTAGGTGTTGGGTGAGCCAGTAGAGAATATTTTCTAGTGTTGTAATATTGTCACCAGGGGGAATGTAAATTGTTGCAATGTTAATTGAGGTATGAGTATTAAATTTGCAGTTTGAGACTAGTAGCTCGGCTGGAGAGTCGGGGGAAGGGAGATTTAGAGGGGTAACAGTGAGGTGGATAGAGTACATGATAGCAACTTCACCACCTTTTTTCCGAGTTTTGTCTAGTTGTAAGATGTTGTAACCTGGGAGAAGGAAATCTCTATCAGGAATATGGGGTTTTAACCAGGTGTCACAGTGAGTTAGGATGTTGGGAGATTGATGGAATAACCAGGCATGGATTTCACTTGTTTTGTTAACTATTCTTCTTATGTTCATGGAGTACTGAGATAGGTGTTTTTTGGGGATGGTAGGATGAGGAGAGGTTGAGAGAGTAGGAGAAGGATTGGAAGAGGCGGGGAAATGAGGTCCAGAGTTGGGATGGATGTCCTCAGAAAGAAGCAGGGTAGTGAGAAAGGGAAGGAATGTGTGAGGTGGGGGGGGGGGAGATAGTATTTCATCTTCCCTCTGGGAGAGGTTGAGTAGCTGGGGAGAATTTTGATTTTAGGAAGGTAAGGTGTTCTAGATGAGGAGGGTGAGAAAGTTATAAATGTGTGAGGGTGTTGAGGAAAAACAAGTGGGAAGGTGGAGGTTAGTGACTGGTGGTAAGATTACAGTTGAGTATTGTAGGACATAAGGTTATATAACAGAGATAAGGTTGAGGTACATATGAATGATAGCAGGAGGATGTAGATTAGCATGATGGGAAATTAGCTTAATTGGAGTAGTGGTGTGACTAGTAATAGGAATGGGTATACTGTCTAGTAGGAAAAAGGTGAGTGGAAAAAAGGAGGGAGTTAAGATTTGAAGTCTATATAGTTAACTAGTAAAGTGGTTGTAGAATGGTATAATGTGAGTTAGTTGAGGCGGGGGGGAGTGAACGTATGGAAGAAATTAATTGCATGGAGTGGAGGTAGGGGGAGGTGCTGAGGGGAGTGGTTAGAAGGGGATGAATAAAGGAAATGATGTAAGGGGTGTGTGGGAATGGGGTAGGGTAAGTGAGTGGAGTGAGCATGCATGAAGCGGAGGTGAACAGAGCAGGACTGAACCACGAAGTGGACCTTGTCGGCATGCCAGAGTCAATCAGTGGATGTGAGTGTAAAAAAAGATCAATTGTAATTTGGTCAGGGTAAAAGAGACAAAAGTAATTGTTTAGAAGGGATGCAGAAGAGCAGGGAGGCTATAAGGAATGTATAGCCATAGTGGAGACAGGGGCAATGTAATTGAAAGCTAGCTTAAACCAGCAGGCATGGAGGGGAACGAAGACGAGTTGTGGAAGAGGAGTGTGCAAACACGCGGTTGGCAGACTAATAATTTATTATAAGAACACAGAAAGACCTACACTACTTAATTTTTGAGTCTGTGAGTCCAGAAGTTAATCAGTCTCAGGTGAAATAGTGCATTCCAAGGGAGCATGTCTCTCAGGAGGGAAGTTTTTAATGGAGTGGCAGTGGGAGTGCAGGCAACAAATAAGAGAAATAAATAACCTTAGGACATACAGGTGAGGAGGGTGTAAGGAGAGATAGGGCTAATAAGCACAAATTCTAAAATAGTAGCCTAAATTGCAGCTAATATAACAACATAGGAAGAGGGATTCCAAAGCAGTTACATGTGATTACAATTGCTAAGGTTAAACTGCTATCTGTTTGCAGGACTGTTTACAGATAAATGATCACATTAAAGGTACAATAACTGATTCCAAAAGTGTTAGACAGCCAGACGATCATTATTACATCAATAGAATTACCACCACTACAGTGTTACTGATGTCTAGGTAACAAACCAACATGCAGGTCTCTCTATTAATCAAGTGGTGCTAGGACGTGAACTGCAGTAAATTAACAATATGTGCTAGGAATTGAATTGCAGCATTTAAAACTATGCGTTCCTCAAAAAGGACCTGACAAATCTTTAAACACTTTTAAATATGAACTTCAAGCTAATAATGCTAACAGATTTGTTTAAATGTGCTTGCTAAACACTAGAAGCAGGCTAACATAGATATCAACTGCATAGTCAGTGAGAGCGGTCACAGGATTAAATCATTACAATTAAGCAAACTACAGGCAAAGAAAAACCTTTCAGACTGTGAGAATAATAGGCAATAGTATCTTAGCACATATGAGAAGGAAACAACAGACAAGAACATGTTTATGCAATTACATTCAAGTTTTCTACATTCAATATAGCTTACTTATGCATCAAGCACACTACTGGGTGACTAGCTGCTTCTTGAATGTGGAACGCTTAGTTTAAAGATGGCGCCAAAAGTGCATGGAGGTATATCTAAACTCAGTGTGAGGTCTGATTGGCCAATACCATGTCTGAGGTGTGTCTGAGGTGATGTCACAGGAATGCAAACAGTGGAAGAGTAAGGGGATGTGAGATAAAGGGAAAAGAGAAGGGGGGGAGAATAGGAAAACTGTATTTGTATGCAGTCGAAAACTATATGTGAGAGTCTAGCCTCCAATGTGAATGTGTTGAAGAGTGGATCATCTTTATTTGCTTGTACAGGTATTAGAAGGTCATACAAGCTCACAATACTGTCTACAGATGTTTCTGGACATAAAGAAGGCACAGAAACCTGTCTGATAATGTTCTGAGGGAAGCACTGTGGCAATAAAAGGTTGCAGGTCACTATTTTGAGTTATTCAGTACCTGCACCTGTATATCAGGTTTGACAGTTGTGCCATAAGCAAGTTTAGCTCCAATGCATTCAAGGTGGATGCACATCTCTGCTAATAGTGCATTTTGTTTAGTCTTCTGTCTATTGTTTTTATGGACAGACTAATAAAGTGTAGCCAAGGTGAGGAAAGTATCCAATACAGGAATGTGAGGGTTACATCTTCTTTGGTTGCACATGATGGTGTCATTTTAGATGTATGTCATGGTGATTTCAATTGCTCAATGGGATGACACACTGCTGAATGTGAAACCTTGAGATGAAAATCAGCCCCTCAAAATCTGAGGTCATTGTTCTGTCCTGGAAAATAGAGGATAGCTCTCTCTTTGTGAAGGAGGAACAGCTACTTCAGGTAGAGGAGTTTAAGAATCTTGCAGGCGTGTTCATAAGTGAGGGTAGGAGGATTTGAAGATAAATCAATGAATTGTTGTAACAGTAGCAGTGGTGCAGGTGTGGAGCTTAACCAGTGAAATGGTGCAACAGAGACAGTAGTGCACATTTTGAGATTGACCAGTGAATTGGTATAACAGGGGCAATAGTGCTGGTTGTTGTATCTTTCGGCTTATCTCGGTTAGAGGTCACCACAGCGGAACTCCGTTCCGCTAATGATTGGCAGTAGATTTTTACGTACCGACTTGCCAGGCCTAACGCACAACCTTCAACGAAGGTATGCCCATTCATGCATGTCTCCACACAGAAGATGCTTTAGCTGAGAATGGAACAGGACGTCTTATTGTGAGGCGACAACGCTACCGCAGCATGAGGTAGTAGTGCAGGTGTTGAGATTAATTGGTGTAGCAATAGTTCAGACATTGAGATTAATCAGTCAACTGGTACACTAGTGGCAATAGTGAAGGTGCTGAGATTAATTGGTGAACTGTTGCAGTCAGTGGCAGCTGGTAACTTCAAATTAAAGGGGGGCTGCAGGAGACAGCTGAATGGGTTTGGCCAACAGGAAGGGGTGTGAACAACTAGAAAGGAGCAGAGCTATGCTCAAAACTACAAAAACTGGAAATTTAATTAAATATGCTGTCCTGGGTGCCAAACCGTCATTATGAGACTCCAATCAAGACAAAATGAAGTGGAGAAGAAAAAAAATACTTCAATGTATTGGCTACATGACAGCTTACTTAATATCTAGATGGAAAAAAAAAGGTTGCGAGGCATGAAAAAATAAATAACTTTTTAAATACATTACTGGAATGCCAGTCAAAATCAAGTATAAAAAAGCAGCACTCATCTCAAGCCACTTCTCCTTGCACTGCAGCTCTAATTATAATTTATATTCGGCTTTATAAAGTACCAAGTAACATGCTGAAAGTAGCAATCTCTGTGATACCCCCACTTGTAAAAATGTTTCTTATCCAAAAAAGACCTGCTGCCTGACAACAACTATCTACTTGTTTCATGGGGAAAACATGATCAAAGTATAAAATGAACAACAAACAAGAAACAAGCTCAAGATAAATTGTTTAATGGATTACTGCACAGGTTATGGACAACACATGATAGATTGGCATTCTATTTAGTTTATGGGTAAAGCCTGCAATGATGACTGCAAGTCTCCAACAAACGTAATAAGTTTCAGAAAATACTGTAATCCTGTCCTTTATTACAAATACTGTCATATGCATTTTAATACCTAAGACTTATAAGTTATCTAGTTATGTAATTATTCTCTGCATGGCAACAACAAAAATGCTTTCAATGTTTTTCATTCTTTAACAGTATGCTTATTAAAGCTTAATTGCATCTTACAATCTCAGACAAGCTTACCTGATGGTCATTAAATATTACTTAAACAAAGAGCAACAGACACTGCAACAACATGCATTTTCTGAATAATAAGAATCATAAATCAACAGTATAAAAATATGTCAGAAAACCAGAAGATTCTGCAAAATCAAGGACAGATGAAAAGCCACTGTAGTACTTGTGTCTACCTTGAATGGGAGGATATTCTGCACACTTACACTGCATGACTGCTCCTTGCCTTGCTTGGACACATCCAGAGTCACTACATGGGGGAGTGAAGTACAACAAGTATGTCACAATTTGAAATGTCTCTGGCTGACGGTGAGGGCCCTGACACAGATGTCATACCTCTCAACCTCAGAGCAAGAAATCTGGACAAAGCCATAAATAGAACTGGGACAAAGGCCCAAAAATGAGGACAATTTGTAAATATTGCTCTTATAAACTTAGAAAGATAACAGAATAATAGGTCTTGCATTAGTATGAATTTTCTGAAGGGTATGAAATCTGAAACTCAAATGTCTGTCATTATTTTCTAACTTTAGTCTTTAATGATTTGCCACTAATTTGCCAGAAAGCCACAATGTTATGAAAAACTGACAAAAAATGTGATGCAAAAATATAAAATGGCCGCACAATCCAGCTGGGAACCTGTCAACGAAGGGACACTTTTAATATTAGTACTGTTAAGTTGAGCAGCTGACAAAATAAGATAATCTACATGCACTTCTAAAATAAAAGTAATCTATAACTCTGATCATTACAATTATTTATTAATTGTAAACCCTCCATGTTTTCTTCCACAATTGCCATTTTGCGGAGGGATTATTAGGGGGAGAGCAACATTTTGAGCCAAAATTGGGGACAGTTGAGAGGTTTGGATATACCTAACTCTATAAAGCAATTTATTTGCATGTACCTCTCAACCTCTTAATGCAAGAAATTTGGACAAGGCCAAATATATTGGTGGAACATACAAACAGTAATAAAAATTGCTGTTGTATAAACTTAGACAGTTGATTGAATAACAGGTCTTGCTTTAGCATGCATTTTTCTGAAGGGTATGAAGTATGAAACTCAATGTCTGTCATTATTTAGTGACTTCATTCCTAAATGATTAGCCAGAAAACCACAAGTTTTATGAGGAACAAACCAAAAATAAGGAGCAAAAATCTATTAATTTTGTGAAAATCTGGATAGTTGAGAGGTATAGTTCAGCCAGGGCTGTCTTTGAGTTTACCACCCTTCCCGCCTCACAAAATCATGGTCGAATGGGGGCTCCCCCCTGCAGCCATTCCAATGTCCCATTACTTGGCTATTTCGCCCCATTTACCATAAACACTGTAATGTGTATGCTGCTTTACTTCTATGATGATTTGGATTTCACTTAAAAGTTTTATTTTACATTTTACAGCACCAAAACTAATAGACATCTGCTAAACAAAGCAATGCAGTCTCACAATAAAAATGGACTTAGCATTAAAACTTCTCAGCCCTTGAAACTCACATTCATTTTAACAGCATATAAACCCACATTCAAAGAAAATACATCTGGCCAGTGGCAGATAAAGATTAACTTTGGGCTGTTTTCAAATCATAGGCCCCTTGCACATGAAACATACACGTGTTCTTTGATACACCTTCCTGACTGTATTAAATTATATTTCTTGTATAATACAATACAGTTGTTAGAGGGCATTTTAAATTTATTGTTTTGAACATTTTTCCAGTAAAAAATTAAACAAAATGTATGCACCAATAATGACAAATCTGCCCAATTCAGAACATTTCCATCATAAAAGTCTACTCAAACTTCTACAATCCACCAGCATCAGTAAATATGCACAATCTCTGCTGAAGTAAAAGTAATCTAAATAATTCCTCATTAAAGAGATCTGTAACTAATGAAGAGGTTGCTGCTAGCAAACAACTTTATACTTCATTGTTTAATTTCCAAATAAAGTGCCTGTTGCTCTTGAAGAATAAATTGCTTATGTTACATTAAAAAAATGATAAGCTAGTAATACTGCAATAGGGAATGGATGGCAAACTAATAACAGGTTCATAGTTGCTAGGTATCTCCACCAAAGAGGACATTTTCAGGACTGCAGCATCCACCAGTACAGTATCAGCAATACATCTACATACCATGGGAGAAGAACCCACAACCTTCTGCATCAAAAGCAAGTATTCAACCTGTTATGCTATTAACAATGCAAGCAGCCTCAGCATAAGCAGCACTAAACCTCTCTTCCCCTGAAGATCTCAGCTTCTTGTAAAATCCACTTGACACTCAACTGTATCTCTCAACTTTGCAGCACAATAAATCTGGAAAAAAGCCAAAATTTATTGGGGGGGAACAAAAGCCCCAAAAACCAGGGATACATTTTAAACATTGCTTGTATAAACTTGGAAAGATGCTAGAATAAAATGTTGTGTTACCACCATGCATTTCACTGTCAGGACTTGAACCCAGGACCCTGTGCACTACAGTTAGAGCAACATACCTCTTTGCCAAATCAGCTGTTTCTTGAAAGGTAGGAAGACTGAAACTTAAATGGCTATTATTTAGTGAATTCAGTTCTCACCATAGCTCTCAACCTCTTAGCACAAAACACCTGGACAAAGCCAATAATGGGGGAATATAGTCCCCAAGCATATTCAGTGAATTCAGTTCTCACCATAGCTCTCAACCTCTTAGCACAAAAAAAAAACTGGACAAAGCCAATAATGGGGGAATACAGACTCAAAAATAGGGACAAATTTCAAATATTGATCTTATAAACTTAGAAAATTGCTAGAATAAAAGATTTTGTGTTACCATGTATTTTCTGAAGAATATGAAGTCTGAAATTCAAATGCCTGTCATTATTTAGTGAATTCAAAATCCAGAAAACCACAGATTTTATGAGGAACAGAACAGAACAAAACTATGAGGCAAACATTTGAATAGTTTTCACAAGTGGTGGTGGGTAGGGAATTCAGGATCTTGCTACCTGCACCCAAGGTACAGAGTTTGAGTCTGAGTTAGTCTCTCCAGCCACCAAGTATATTTAACTGGGGCATTACATACACACACACACACACACACACACACACACACACACACACACACACACACACACACACACACACACACACACACACTACCTGAGTTTCTACAAAGTCTCACCTTCCTGCAGCAGCTTCATTCTACAAGGTCCCATCTTCCTGCAGCAGCTTTGTTCTACAAAGTCCTATCTTCCTGTAGCAGCTTCATTTGAAATAATACAAAGTCCCTTCTTCCTGTGAGAGCAGCTATCCATACATGACTGCAGATATTGCAGTCCGATCCCCTTCCAGTCTATGCGATTGTAACTGCATAGACTTCTGGGCATCTGTACTCTGATGCTTTCTCTTCATAATCCAGACTGGTTAAACAGCAGTCTGGATTCCTGCACGCATGCGCAGAGTTCCAGGACTGGTTAACAGCAGTCCAGATTCCCGCATGCATGCACAGAGTTCTGGGACTCACAGCTAATTATTTTATTTCTTTTGTCTTTTATTTCACAGCTGGGGGGGCTGCAGTCCTGCAGTCCAATAGCACGAGCCGCCCCTGGTTGCAGTAGTGCAGGTGCTGAGATTAACCAGTGAATTGGTGCAACAGAGGCCGTAGTGCACATGTTGAGATTAACCAGTGAATTGGTGCAACAGAGGCAGTAGTTCAAGTGCTGAGATTAATTATTGAATTGGTACAAGAGAGGCAGTAGTGCAGGTATTGAGATTAATCAGCAAATTGATGCAACAGTGGCAGTTGTGCAAATGCTGAGGTTAATCAGTGAATTGATGGAACAATGGCAGTACTACAATGTTGAGGTTAATCAACGCATTGATGCAAAAATGGCAGTAGTGCAGATGTTGAGATTAATCCGTGAACTGGTGCAAACGTGGCAGTAGTACGGGTTTTGAGATCATATGAAAATCTGGTGTACCTTGAAAAACTTAGTACTTTGTCACCAGAACAAGAGTTTAAAAAATGAGAGTGAAGGGGATGAGAACTAGGAATTTTAAAACATGTAAACTCTTCTAGATATGCTCAGTAAAATGTAAAAGGTAAAATAACCATTGTGAAACAAAGCATAAAGAGGTTATCAAAATCTCCATGTTACCTTCCTGGATTCTGTAACACACAGCTGCAAGAAGTAGGGTTTGCTTAAAGCATTTGATATGGGTTGCAGTTAGAAGTCTAGATTGCCAGCTTCCACTCTTCTGTTGACTCCTGAGGACAAGGTCAATACGCAAAACTAATTAATGGAAAGATTAAACAGAAATGCTACTATTTAGGTGAACAATAGATGCACCAGATCTGTTAAAGGTGACAGTGTCAGAATCCAGCTGTGACATGACAATCAAAAACTATGCTCATCAGGCGTCAAGT
Source organism: Protopterus annectens (assembly GCF_019279795.1). NCBI lineage: Eukaryota > Metazoa > Chordata > Ceratodontiformes > Protopteridae > Protopterus > Protopterus annectens. Next base: position 532,441,961 of record NC_056732.1, on the reverse strand, counting down.
GCCAAAATCCTTAGTGGTTTGTACATCAAACTGAAGTGTTTATATAAGAAATGAGAAACACCTACTGAAGACAAGTGGGAAGAAGGCTTTTCCAATAAAGTGGTAAAAAGACAAACATAAGCATAACTAAAGGAAGTGATGCTGCACTATCATGTCTCATGGATTGAACATGTTCAGGTGACGTGAGAATGTAACACATACCAGCAATTATACTATATCCGGGATGCTGGTTTAATGGCAATAATCTACCTATGTCAGTGACTGTCTGCTCTCTAATTTATTTATTTTTTTTTTTATTCAGAGTAATTTAGTTTCAGGTGAACTTTAATACTATAGAATACCTTCATGTATGAAATTAAAATCTACATAGTCAGTATATCCAGAATTTGTTTACATTTTATAAAACTATGAAGAACATTTTTCTGCAGTTCCTGGTTTGTAAATGAAATTGAAAAGAGGTATTTAAAGTATGTAGTGTATATTGATGTTGTCACTGAAAGCTATGACAAAATTACCAGGATGTACCAAGGTCAAAGGTCTTGTTGCATGTTTTGTGTTACATGTAATTAGTAAAGTGACCAAAATAGTTGGATATGATTTGTTCTTGATTTCAGGTCTTTATTTGCTTAAACTGAAATGGTATTGAGTACATTTGGTGCACCCTCAAGCAATCTATATAAAGTGTTTGGCATAGAATCATAGGATCATAGGAGGTTACTAGACTAATGGCCCTGTTGCCCTTACAAGTCTAGCCAAGAGTTTATCCCTGAAAAAGAAACCTCAGTCAGCACCTGTCACCCCTGTCAATAAGGGACAAAGGCGGAACCCCCTGGGACAAATTTGTGGTTTTCCATCCACTCATCCACTGTTACCCCTGTCAGTGAGGGACAAAGGTGGAACCCCTGGGACAAATTTATGGTTTCCCATCCACTCATCAAGGTTGGCTTAAAGAGGGTCAGTGTGGTACTCTGTTTGACATATATGGGAAGTCTATTCCAGAGACGTGCAGCCTCTGGGGGAAGTCTATTCCAGAGACGGGATAGCCTCTGGGAGACAAACCTGTCTCTCTAGTAGTTTTGTTGATGTTGCATATTAGATTTAGGCCTATCGAGGGGGTAATGCGCTAGACTTACAGATATGGAGCATCTCTAGTAGGGCAGGGTCCGATATTGCTTTGTAGGCGAGATACAGATCACTTCTGAGCAATCTGTATGATGCAGAATAAAGTGGTAGTGAATTGAGCCTGTCCACATAGGACAGGTGTTGGAGGCCATGTAATCTCTTTGTGAGGTATTTCTGTGGCCTTTCCAGTTGGTGCAGGTGTTTGGAGAGGGACATACCAAACAGTGCATTATACTCAATTATAGGTCTAATGAGGGAGGAGTACAGAGAGGTAATAACCTCCTTTTTTCTGGATGCAATCCCTTTACTTATGAGATGAACCAAGTAAAAGTTTTTTTTGACCACTGCTGCCACATGATGGTCAAATTTGACATTGCTGTCAACCTGAGTACCCAGGTATCTCACCAGAGGTTGTGTGCTTAAGGGGTTGCAGTTAATGTGGTAATCAGTAGGGGCCGTGTTTTTGCCGAATGGTATGATAATACTTTTTTTGTGTTTAACTTAAGGCCATGACTTTGGCATCAGTTATTTCTAGCTGTGAGACCCTCTTGCAGTATGTTAACATCATTTTGTGAGTCAATGACAGCACCCAATTTACAGTCATCTGCAAACTTCATCAGCCACAGGTCCTTGGCCTTTGCCTGGACCACTGAGAAGTAGATGTGAAACAGTAGGAGTCCCAGGACAGATCCCTGGGGAACACCAATAGTGACAGGTCTGTTGTCGGAGGTGGTGGCACTTATTTTGACCTTGTGTGTCTTATCTGTGAGCCAGTTGGCCACCCATCTGACAAGATGGGGATTAACATCAAGTTTTGTTAGCTTTTTGATGATGCCCGAGTGGGGGATTGTGTCAAAGGCCTTGGCCAGATCAAGGTAAACTGTATGTACTGAATTTCCCCTCATCCAGGGCCTTGGTGACAGTTTCAAAGAAGTCAACTAGATTCAATAGGCAAGGTCAGCCCCTGACAAATCCAAATTGGGTAGAGTTGAGTGTTTGGAGACTGCCTATGTCCTTGTTTATGGGCTCCATAATAATATGCTCCATGACTTTACAGATCAGACTTGTCAAGCTAATAGGGCGATAGTTTCCCAGGTCAATAGTGGCACCACTTTTGTGCAAGGGGATGACAATGGCAGTTCTCCACTCTGCTGGAATGAAGCCTGTAATTAGGCTATGCTGAATAGGGTGCTCAACGGCAAAGCTATTTCTTGCTGGAGATTGTGCACAATACAGCCTGGGATATTATCAGGTCCCATGGAAGCTGTGCTCTTTGCCTTGGATAGGGCCTGTAACACTTGATCTACGGAGATGTGAGATGTTGGACAAGTATCAGGAATGTCAACTGGGCCTTTGGGGGGAAATAAGGGGGTGAAGTTTGCACTGAACCTATCAGCTATCAGGTTGGCAAGGTGGGCAAGATCAGTGTAAGTGGTACCATTAAGTACTAATTCGGAACAAACTTGGGCTTTGCCATGGAGGTTCCTAATATAACTGAAGAAGGACTTGTGGTTTCCCTTTGTTTTGGAGGCTAGTTTCAACACATAATTGGCTTTGGAGTTTTTCACTAGTGATCTAATTTGCCTGTTGAGGCAGAGGAGGGACATTTTCTGATTTGGAATTTGTTCCTTTTTACCCTTGTACAACAGTTTATTCCTTTTGTTGTACAGCCTCTTGATAGAGGATGTCCACCAGGACAGGTAGCTTTGTGTTTCCTTGAGGAGCAGGCTTTAGGTCTGTTGGAAAAACAGGTAGACTGAGTGATTATCTGCTGATAAATAAACAGAAGAAGAACCGTCACAGAATGGAGCCTTACAGCACCCTGAAGATGTAAAGATCAGTAAGACAAATAGCATTGTAGATCCTTGTCAGAAATTAAACTGCTTGACAGAGAATCAGAGAATCAGTTAGAAGGTCTCTGTGCAAAAATCAAAGAAGTCAAAATCTGACCTAAGATTTAATGATTAACCAAACCATTCCCAAATTAAGTATACTTACAAAAATATATACTCCCTCCCCAGCCAAGTGTACAGTTGCATGAGCACTGGGCTACATGCCAGTGCAATTTGTCCACACATGAAAGATGCCTTAATGACAATGGGCCATAAGAGACTGCTAGAAAAAACTACCCTCCTGTAGTGTCCCTAACAATATAAATCTGTGATTTAAAAATTATCTGCCAGCTAGAACATTTTGGGCAATGTATCACTACACCCAGTCAGAAGCAAGCACTATATCTATGAAACTCTCTCAGGGTTTAGTGCTAAGTCTACCCTTATTTTCACTTTTTTATCTTTGACCTTGCTTGGTACCCCCAAAATATATGTTGTTGTATTTATGCAGACAGCATTGTTATTACCAAATCTGGCAAAAGTTATATCCATCTCTAAGGGAGTGCAGGAGGACTTAAAGGTACAATGGAATTTGCTTTCAGCAAATAAATGTATAATTAAAACAGTAAAAACTAATATAATGTTGTTTGGTACCTCTTAAATCTCAAGAATGCTACCAGTATCATAGGTTCATAGGTTCATAGGTAGGCACTAGGCTATCTGCCTGAAGGCATTTATAAGCCTAGCCAAAATGTGTTGGCTTTCACCGCCCACTTAGATTAGTTCCCTGTGCCTTTTTCCAGCAGAGCCACTGAAGTGATCCCCGGGGTAAACTTTCTGTTTCCCATCCACTCATCAAGGTTTCTCTTGAAGAGTGTTAGTGAGGAGCTGTGCTTAATGTAGACTGGAATCTTGTTCCAAAGCATGGGAAGTCTCTGTGACAGGAATCTATCCCCCCAGCACGTCCTATTTATTGTTGTGGTGAGGTTTATATCCCTAGACCATGTGGCTCGAGGGGATAAGCTTTTCTTTAGGTGGAGCATGTCCATCAGTACTGGGTTGGACATGGCTTTGTATGTCAGGCAGAGATCACCTCTGAGTAGGCGGTATGCAACCGAGTACAGCTGGAGTTTCTTCAGTCGAGCTGCGTAGGGCATCTGTTGAGGCCAGTGATCCTCTTGGTGAGGTACTTCTGTGGTCTTTCCAGCTGTTGCAGGTGTCTTGTAAGATACATCCCAAATGGGGTGTTGTACTCTATGATGGGTCTGATGAGCGATGAGTAGAAGGGCACAATGACCTCTTTTGATCTGGATGCAAACCCTTTTGTGATAAGGTGAGCCATGCATAAGGGTTTTCTAATCACTTTGGCAATGTGATTATCAAAGGAGAGTTTACTATCTACTTGGGTCCCCAGATCCCTTATTACGTCTTCCATATTTAGGGGACTACCACCTATGTGGTAGTTTGTGGGTACTTTGTTTTTTCCAAAGGGGATGACTACGCACTTTTTGGCATTTAGCTTGTGGCCATGATTTTGACACCAGGTGTCCGTCTCAGTGAGACCCTTTTGGAGGATGTTTGTGTCAACCAGAGAGTCAATTATAGTTTGCAGTCATCTGCAAACTTGGTCGGCCATAGTCCTCCTATGCTTGTCTGTACCTCTGAGAAGTATATGCCGAACAGGAGGGGTCCTAGGACTGAGCCCTGGGGAATGCCACTTGTAACCGGTTTAGAGTCAGACCTAGCTCCCGCAACTCTTACCATGTGGGTTCTGTCCGTGAGCCAGTTGGCAACCCATCTTGTGATGTAGGGGTTTATGTTCAGGCTGGCGAGCTTGTCTATAATACCAGAATGGGGAATGGTGTCAAAGGCCTTTGCAAGGTCTAGGTAGGCTGTGTGTACCACCTTTCCCTCATCTATAGCCTTGGTAACTGTCTCAAAGAAGTCCACCAGGTTTAGGAGGCATGGACTTCCCTTAACAAAGCCGAACTGGGTAGGGTCCAGTGTTTGGAAGTTCCCAATGTCTCTGTTAATGAGTTCCATGATGATGCACTCCATAGCCTTGCAGACCAAGCTAGTTAGGCTTCTAGGGCGATAGTTCCTGGGGTCTGTTCTGATTGCACCTTTGTGGAGCGGAATAACTGTTGCTGTGCACCACTCTATGGGAGAGGCTGAGTTTGAACAGTGTGTTTAGGTGAGGGGTTAGTTCGTCTTTGAGCTTGTGTAGGACGCAGCCTGGGACACCATCTGGTCCCATTGATGCTGTGTTTTTGGCTTTGGAGAGGGTCATTTTAACCTGAATGTCTGTGATTTCAGGAGCTTTACATTCTTCTGGTATGGTTATGGGCCCTTTTGGGGGTGAGATGGGGGTGAAGTTTGTGCTGAACCTGTCTGCCAGGATGTTGGCAATATCGGTCGGTTCAGTGTATTTTGTACCATTCTGCACTAATTCCAAGCAGATCTGAGCATTGCCACTTAGATTCTTGACATAGCTAAAGAATGCCTTGCAGTTATCTTTGGAGTCCTTGGCAATTTTTCTTTCGAAACTCGCCTTGGATGATTTTATGAGGGATCGTAGTTTTTTACTGATACTGATCAGGGATGTCTTCCCTTCTTGGGATTTTACTCTTTTCTGTACTAGTTTCTTCCTTCTATTGTATAGCTTGTTTATGGCAGGAGTCCTCCAGACTGGTTTCCTTTTCTTAGAGGAGTGAGTCTTGGTTTTGCTTGGGATAGCACAATCCATGCATTCTTGTAGGTGCCCATAAAATACATTAGTAAATGATTTTGCAGCTTGGACAATGTTATCCTTTAGCATGGGGGCTTTGAAGCTTTCCACCTCGGTCTTAAGTAACGCAAAGTTTGCTTTTGAAAAGTTTTTCACGATGGTTTCCTTGTCCGGGGGTGGGGCCGGAATGTGGATATCCAAAGTGATTTTTTATGGTCATATCTAACCAGTGAGGGGTTGACCTCCGGTGTGGAGCACCGGTCACCCATGTTGGTGATGACCAGGTCCAATATGTTGTCACCTCTGGTGGGAGTGTTCACCAGTTGATCCAGGGTGTTTGAGTTTATAAATTCTAGGAAATGTTGGGTAAGGGAGTTAGTACTTGAGTAGTTCTCCCAATTAATGTTTAGGTAATTGAAATCACCCAATATTAGGGTGTTTGGTAGGACCTTTATATTTCCCAGTGTTTCCAGAAATGCGACACAACTTTTGACCCCACTAGATCTGTGTTACCAGTAACTATATCCCAGAAAAGTTCAGGAACTGCACTAAACTCTAATCTTCCCTTCACTTCCCACACAGAAGTGATAGCAAACAATGCATTGCTTCAGCTTAACATTTCTGATAAAATATCTTGCTGACATTAGAAGCCAGATAAGGTAGAGTGATGAATGCATTGCTACCTCACAAAACTCTGCTCTCCTCAATACCACAAAAAATAAAATCCTCAGCTATACTCATCTGTCCTGCAATAGAGACAACCATTTACACCAGTCTCCAAAAGTAACTGGCTGCCAGTGTCAGCTATAGCCATACTACTTTAAATACTGTTACTTTCAAATTACTAAAGCAACCACTGTCTTCCCCTTAGAGGTAGATTATTTAAAAGAGAGCAAACCTTTTCTCTTAGATAATCTGAAACTATGCCTTAAAGGATCCATCATATACACTGGCTTTATAAATAAACATTCCCAAAGGCAGCATGGGTTTGTTCATAGGTTTGAAGGTAGTTACTATGCTACTGGCCCAAGAGCCATTTTAAGCCTAGCCAAGCTTACCCCAGATTTATCAAAATGTGTTAATACCCTTAAAAATTAAATGAGTTATGAGTTATGTCTTGTACACATCAAGTGTTCACAGGCTGGTCCTCTACATTAGTGACACAGATGCCAAAACAGTTGTGAATTTGTGATGTCCCATCCACTGGTCCAAGATACATTTGAATATGATTAGGGATGAGCTTCATTTCACATGGATGGGAAGCCTATTCGAGAAAAGAATAATCTTTGATACACATACCTACAGTATTCCTCCAACATGTCCTGTTTATGTCACACACTAGGTTTAAGTCTTTAGAACTTATATTTCTGATGTTATTTGTATTAAGGATGTGCAGGTTGATCAGTGTGGGATCAGAGGATGCCTTGTAAGCTAGGCATAGATTGCTGTGCAGCAGTCTATAGTATATTGAGTACAGGGAGAGGGCTTTGAGACTGTCAGCAAAGGAATTGTTTACTTATGTCTGATGGCAGTGAAGGACAGTGGGGTAATAACCTCCTTGTACCTGGGTACCATGCTTTTATTTATAGTTTGTGTAATGTAGAATGATTTTCTCACCAAAGCAGACATGGTGGTCAAAGGTCAGGATACCAACAGCATTCATTCCCTGACTCCTGACCACTGGGTCTAGTTTTAGGAATGTATTCTCAATGTGGTAATTTACAGGGGTGGCCATTATTCCAAAGGGTACCATTCTGCATTTTTTTCACATTGATTTTTAGTTCATGGCTTTGGCGCCGGTTGTTTGTCTATGTCAGGCCCTTTTGAAGAACATCTATGTCTTTAGGGAATGTCATTTACAAAAATCATTAGAGAAGTCAATGGTGTGATAAAGTTCAAGTGAAAACTAAATTCTTACCTAGAATGTGAATGCAAATGAAATTGTTTCAAATGTGCAAAATAGTCAGACACCATGTTACCCTATCTTCAACATATATTATACAAGATACAGCTACACTTCTCCTGCTATGGGCTTTTGTTTAGTATTTCAAATGTATACTGATATAGAAATATATGCAATGTACATAGTTTGCTTGAACAAGTTTATAAAATTTAGTATAATTCACTCTAAATTTTAGCTCATATTACTTTCTCCATTTATTTGTTTTTCACAGAATTAAACTCTAATCTCTATTCATCTTCTTTTTCTGCTTACAGAGATGCATATTACCATTTGTAATTCTAAGGCACAGTTTGTTCAGCTTAGGCCTAAGCATTTTAAAGAAGTTCAGCATCTAAATAATATATTACCTATTGCCAGTATATTTAACTACAAGAATATGTACATGATCACATACAGTATGCACTGCTACAAGCTGTGGGAATTCTGTCTGCTGAACATTTTCAGCATTAGACTTTGTAGGATTAATATCCCCACAGAACTACTCCCTTATTATTGCTTTTAATGTATTGTACATGCTTACTGTATAAAGCTGCTGTATTTCACATTGCAATGTGTATAAGTAATGAAAACGTTCTGGTTAGGTTATATAGACTCCTCCTGTACTACTAATGAACAGAGACAACCCCTAAATGCTTTATTCAAAGCATAGGTCCCCTCCAAATATCAGTGTTTTGATCTAGTAATTTTCACTAAAGTAATATATAAATATTGATCTTTGAAAAGGTTAAGTATATCTAAACTTCAATGGAATAGGTTAATTTTAAGCATCAAATATGATAATTGGCTAAACTTAAAATGGCCTGCAATGGTACTAACCTTTGAACTTATGAACTTGTAACAATGTTGTGATGCATATACTCTGATGTTTGTTGGAGATTTATACATGTAACAGTGTATACATTATGATTTTTTTTTCATAGTGTTTGGTTAATTGGCCAGGGTCACAGCTGAAAATGGTCCTCAGATGATTTCAATCATTGGGTTAACAAACAAACAAAAAACAAACAAACAAAAAATAAATAAATAAATAAATATGCCACATCAAGTACCTTGGTAATGCCCACAAAAACAGATCCTGAGGTCCTAATATTCTTTGTTTCTATTATGGGAAACAAATGGCACTCAAGGGACTTCAGCCATTACAAAATCCATGGTGGCTGTCAAGTAGTGTATCACATTTGTCAACAAAGTCCTGGCTGTTGTTAACTATGATCTTTTCAAACATTTTCTCTAAGTTGAGTAGCTCTGAGAATGGTCTGAACTAGCTGAGATCTTCAGAAGTGGGATTACAGTTGTCATCTTTCCATTCATGTAGAATACAGCTCTGCTTTAGCTAAGACACTATAGATATCAGTAACAGGCTTGGTTGTCCAGTCAGTACAACGTTTATAAATCAATGGCAAGAAATAGCGAGCACATGTATTTTTCTTTGAGGGGAGTTTTCATGGGGAGGATTTGAAGTGTGGTAGAAAGATTTCTTGCTTACATATATTTACCATAATATGTAAATCGCCTACACATCTTTTGGAGAGAGGAGAGTGAGCCTGGGATGGTCCTTTATTATGTCTGAAAAATTATTGCCCTCCCAGAGACCTGTTGGGTTAGCCCATATGGAGAGCTGACTTTGCCTGAGCTGAGATAAACGGTGCCTCATTATTGCTTTTACCTTTCACAGAGACAGCATTATTGTCCTGCAGTAGCTTAAGGAAGATAATGAGCTTGCATAGATCATCTGTTAGACATTTAATAACAACACAAAGGTGCAACCAACAGATGACTTGCTCTATATCCTGACTCAATCTGTTTTATGGGCTTGGATAAAGTTATTTTGGGAGATGCATACTTGCCAGACTACCAGAGGCATTGAGCAGAACGGTCTCTGTTCTTCTGTTCACTCATGCCTGATACTAAGATAGCACCTGCCACATTTTAGGATTCTCCATCTAAATTCTCCCTCCTTGGCAGCCTGATGCTCTTTTAACTGCAAAACCAACAATCCTGGTGTTCTTATGGCATATACATTTCTGTAATGCCTCTGTCAACATCTCTATATACAAGGAAAACTGCTATGTATCACCATATTCATGCTTTGCTAAACTTTTGAATTTCTATATATAAGGAAAACTACAATGTATATATCTACTACTGGTTTGTTCCAGTTTAATTATTTGCTGCTGTATAACTTATGTTTCTCTCATTGTATCATATCTATGTAATATTTTTTATTGTGATTGTGCAGCTTTTCTCCTCAGGCCTCCATTGAAAACAGGTATCTGCCTAGTCGGACTTTCCTGGTAAAAAAATGTAAAATAAAATAAATAAATCAATAAATCAATAAATACAATATTGCAGTATATGTGAAGGAGTGGACAACCCTGCCTTTAACCAGCATCTTATGACATTTGTGATATTCAGACATTTCATTAACTGTCACATGCTAAAGCCTTATCAGATTTGTCCTGCTAGCTCCCATTCTTCATAAACCTTATCTTAAGGCTATACCAGGTGGTGTGAGTGTGATCATGTATTACAGCAACACTTAAGTTTAATGCTGCTACAATTGTTACTGGTCAGTATAGGACCAGAGAGAATATCTACACATGGGTGAGAGCAATTTCCTCATATGTTAAATGCCCAAATTACGACACCAAGGAACAGAATGCCACTCGCAGTACCAATGATTCCTTTAGGAGTATTCTCCCTTCTTCATACTTGTGTGACTGTAGTTTGTATATATACGTTTGGTGGGTGGGGAGCTTGCTGAACACAATTGCTTGAAATAACAAAATGACTAAAATCTCTAACTGTAAGCTTTTTTTCAAGTTTAAAAGAAAAGTGAAAGTTTTTTTTTCAGTACAGTGAAAATTACCTAGTTTGACTTGCTTAGTTGAAGTAATTGTAACAGGATCAGAGTTTGCTTCAGGGTAAGTCCAGAATGTTTTATTGCTGATTTCTATATATCTCTATTAAGTATTTCCCTTCTGTGCTATAAAATCCTTTTTATTTTATTGCAGTCATTCCTGTATAACAAAAACTACAAGAGTATATACAGACATACACAATAAATGTTTTGGCACAGTATGTGTTCTTTTATGATATATGATTTTTCATTTCTGAAATTTATTTTGTCCTTCTGTACCAAATGTCACATTTTACAATAAAAACATTTACACATTACTTTTAAACTAAATGTGATATACCTACTTTTATAGGATAATAAAAATTATTGTTAAAATGTCAGATACATATTTCCCTCATAAAGCTTATTATGGTTTCATTCAGGAATAGTTCAAATTGACATGTAGCTGTGTCAGTTATTAAAAATGCATTTATTGCTTTTCCTTGCTGTACTGTGCACGTTTTTTCAAACGTAATCCACAAAATTTTATAACCGCTATTACCTTCAGTTTTTACGTCTATCTTTTTCTTCCTTAATGAAATTTCATTACCCTTCTCTTCATGTTTTTCCTTTTTGTTTTACAAAAGTTGTTACAATCTTTAATTGCTTTAAAATAATTTGTCCTGCAAGCCTTTGCCTATAATATATTGCATCCTTTGTTTTCTGACTCAGCGTATTTCATGCTCTACAATTTTTCACATGCACAAAAGTTCTCCCTTTAAAACTAATCTGATTATTGTTTTGGGCAGACTGTGTGTATCATGGAAAATTTCACCACTATCATAACGATTCTTATATTTCTTACTTATATTTTTACATTTTGGCCAATTACATTTAAATTAAAATATTTTATGCATATGCATCTCCATTTGTCGTCTGTTTTACATGCATTATATTTTGGTAAATTTTAAAAAATTCAAATACTGTCAACATATAACACATATAATGAAATCCTGGATTATATTGTTCATTTTATTGTTTTCTGTAGCTATATCATCAATACCATTACCATAATCATTAACCTCCTTTTTTACCATTTTACATGGAACTCAGGAGTCATGTCAACTGTCACCACCTCTTTTGATTCAAAACCACCCTCCTACCTTCTTCAACAGTCATTCCTGACTGTCACAAGTGTTATGTGATACATCCATCTCTCATGACATCCTTATCTCATCTCCTCTTGTGTCTTTTCTGTTTGTTTCAAATCTGCTCTAACAAACAAATCAGCTTTTACTTTCCTGCAGATGAACCAGTGTAATCTGCCCTCCTTCACTTCTGGAATGGGGCTATGTTGGCTTTTGGTATGAAGTCCTTATGTCTTCCTCTGTTCACAGTGTGCATTCTACCACTTATCTGAGACACTTTATCTCCATCACTTCAAGTTTCCTTAGCTACTATGCCTCACTGCTTAGTTTTCTGTGCCTTACAAAAGAAATGGTCGCACTACTGCTTTACATTCTTCTGTCACACACTATCTCTGATACTTTGTGCCAGTTGGATGCAATACTTTGATTTCAGCTTTGACCTCTTCATTCATAAATCCCTTTCCCTCAACCATACCTCCCAAATACTTGAAGACAGAACCATGGCTAACTCATCTGGTGTCCTGTGCAGCTCCCAGAACTGGAAGCCCTTAACTTTAAGTCGAGAAGTAAGAAAAAAAACTGTTCTACTCTGAAACTCTGTCTTCTTGCTATGAATGTAACCAGCACATTGCTACTGTCAAAACCAAAGTACCGCACACTAAATAGTTCAGCTGTGGCTGCAAATGTCCTATTGGCCTAGATAAATGAATGCTGGTGCTGCAGTCTTGTATGAACTCAGTTTCATCCCATGTGCCTTCAGTTTGGCATTCAAGTTCCCTACCATTTAGTGAAGTTCATTTTCAGAGTCTGTCTGCACTGCCATCTTATTTGCATACAGCAACTTTGTTGATCTCCCCCTCTGATCTGTTTGCTAATATAGTTCATCACCATATTATGGCTGCATTTATTACTCATTATAAGTATTTGGAGGTTTCTTTTTGTTCATCTAGGCTTGCAGATTCAACTCAAAGAGAGAAGAGATATTTTATATATGTGGACAGATGGAGTTCCAGTTAGCTGGAACTACATTAGAGAAAGATCTTTCCACACTGTTCACAGTTAGCAGCAATTTACTTTAGTTATAAATGCTCTTAGCTGTGTATTACCTGCTGCCAGTACCACACTATATACTAATGTCCTGTTAGTTCTGGGAAGGGAGGATCCCTGACCATATAAAATGACTTTCAAACTATTTTGTTAGCTTTTAGAGGTGGTTATATTGCAAAAACTTCTAACCAATATTAATTAATCTGCTATAATGGTATTCGAAACCATCCATTGACTAAAATCAGTTACCTCAGTTCATATTTTGAACTCAGTCAATAATCCAGGTAAGCACAGAAAGCAGCAAAGATATTTGATCTATTATAAACCAAACTTTCTCCTTTAAGCCCATATGAGAACGACATTTAATAAAGTGCTCATACAGCTTAAACCCAATTATAAGCTAACTGGTCTTCTCATTCTAGGCACAAATAACTCATCAACTGATCTCCTAATCTGGAATATGCATCGTCTCTGCCCCAATAATGCATTGTTACATTACATAAAATGTGTCAGTTTATATTTCTGGCAACTAAAAAAAAGTGCATAATATGCCTATTACTTTAGAGGTTTTTATGGTTATTTATCACTTGAAGGTCCCCCCTACACCATGCTTCCATGACCTTTAAATTACTGAGTATGGATTATGTGTTCCTACTTGTCTATAGACTATCTATAAAAATTAGAAGCTATACACTCAGGTCCTATAATCGATCGGCTGTCTCACTTGTTTGGTCTCCCCTCTGTGCCTCTGTGGATAAGGCAGCCTTGTTCAATATTTCTTCAGCATACCTGAACCAGCTGTAGTTAATAGGTGCATAGGTTCATAGGTGTTTTCAGGGCTAATGATCACAAGGGCCTTTTTAAACCTAGCCATGCATCCCAAATCTCTGACAAGTTCTAATACCCTTGATAAGTGTAAGCATGGGCCTGGGAGATGAAACATTTACAGGTTACCAGTGTCCATTAGAGACATAGGTGCCAAACCAGTGATTAATTTTCCGGTTTCCCATCCAATTGTCCAAGTTGCACTTGACTTGGGTTAGGGAGGAACTCTACTTCACATGGATGGGGAGCCTGTTCCATAGATGGAGTAAACCTTGGGAGACATACCTACCTCTTCAGCAGGTCCTATTTATATCACAGGCAAGGTATATTTATGTCATATGGAGACACACACACACCAAGGTGCCAGGAGTAAGATTTGCACCCCTACCTATCTAATGTTATAAACTATAGATCACAGCATCACAGCTTTAATATAAAGAAGGAGAAAACAATAATTTTCAGTCCAAACTGAAGTGCTGCCAGAATGTTAATTATTTAAAGATGTATGATAGGTCACAACTTGAAATAAATTTCAGATATGTATCTCCTTATCAGTCAGAATTCTTTAAAAATATGTTAACTATGTGATTCTCAGATTAGTCTGTATATATTGTCCACTGCTATAAATAATTGTAAATATGCTTTTCATTCACTAACTTGTGTTCAGACATTTGTCATGTTCCAGAGTTACGCTGTCTATCCACCTACTGTTGTAACTTTTTCTTATATTACATTTCCTTCTGTTCATTATTAACTGATCTAATCCCATTTAACCCTCTTATGAATAGACATAGGGCTGGATTCACGAAGGCTTGCACTGAGTCTAAGAGTAGAGTAAGACTCCATGCAGCCAACATGTCTGCTGAACGATCCAGGAACAGCCGGTAGGGGCGTGCAACAGAGCTCCCAAAACGAGTCCTATACAGACAGGGCTTGGATATGCAAATTACCTCAATTGCAGGCAAAAGCTATGCAAATGAGGTAAATTTGCGATCCAGGAAGCCCGAACATGTCCGAGTAAGAGTAGTGTTATTTGCAGAAATGTACTCAGTTGACAACTGAGTATGGTTCTGCAAATAGCAAAACGGAGCCGTGACAGCTTCAAAAAAGGATGCATCCAGTTGAGGAAGCATGCTAATGGCCAAAAATATGGCCATTGGCAATGTTCACTGATGCAAAATAAAAATAAAATAATTTTTTTTTTCACCCGATCTCCGGGGTTTAAGCATAGCGCAGCGCCGCACAAATGCACTGCGCTCTAAAAACCAGAAAATCAATAATTAAGATCCACAAATGTGGATTTTATTGCTATTCTGAATTTACAATGCAAGGGAATGGCAGGCTGAAGACAATATGGCTACCGAGTAGAGGTTGCTGAGGGGGGAAGCTCAGTCTAAGAGATGTAACCAAGCATTAGCAGGCAATCGTATGCAAATGAGGGTTAGGATAGTGAATCACAAGTTTACATAGCAAATGAGCACAGTCAGTTGAGTGTAGGAGTAGGATAAGGGGAGTAACAGAGTAGAAGATAGGTGACATCATGAGGGGGGTATGTATAAAAGAAGTGAAGCTCATTGGAGCAGAGTGGCATGTGTCAGCTGTCATTTACACATCATTGGAAGAGGTGTGTCAACAGGTAGGCTAGGTAAAGGCAAGAAATTGAAGGTGTATGCCGTGGATAACACTAAAGTTTCTTGCTGAGCGTGTATGCGCGTGGGTGCGTGCCTGTAAACCCGAGTAAGACTGTGTGCACGCGTGTAAGCGTGTGTGCAAGCATTTAAGTCAGAGTAAGCATGTATAAGGCTGTTTAAAGTTGTGTAAGCGCATTTGCGCCAGTGTGTGAGCGTTTTACCAAGAATAAGCAAGTTTTAGTCAGTGTAAGCATGTGTGCGCACATGTGAGCTGGTGTGCGCGTGTTTGCGCTTGTGTGCATGGTGCTGGCCCCCTGAGGAAACAGAAAGGGAAAAGGAAGCACAACAAATAGTAGGACGTTAACCAGGGAGAACTAGCAGAGCTAGCAGGTGAAAACAGTCAGAATCAGGAAATTACACAGGCAGTGCACTAGCCCAGCCCAGCCCAGCACTTAAAACTCTGCAAACAACATTCCAGTATGTTTCTCTCAGGAGACACTGCAACACTGCAGTAAGCTAATAGAAGTAAAAACTGAAAAAGCTTTACTGAGACAAAGAAATGTTAGCGGCTGCCATTGCTGTTATAAGGCGACATATGCAACATGCTGAGGGTGGTGACAATGCGAATGCTGCTGGACAACCCACAGTGAGGAGACAGAGAAGAGTGTACAGGCCCAGGGTAACCTACCAGGGGCTACATGAGCTGGAGATAGTGGAGCGCTATAGAGTGGACAGAGACCTCTTGCAGCAAATTGTTGAGCTGTGCAGGCCATGCCTCACACACAGAATCAACAGATGGGAACCCATCCCAGTGGAAATCAAGGTATGTGTTGGCCTAAGAATATTAGCAACAGGTACCTTCCAGAGACCAACTGGTGATATGATGGAGATATCACAGGCATCAGCATCCAGGGTACTGCAACAGTTCCTGGATGCCATGTCAGCACATGTCGGTGGTCATGTATATTTCTTCAATTCCCGTGAGGTATTAGCCAGCAATATGCATCTCTTCCAGCAAATAGCGGAATACCCTGAGGTAGTGGGTGCAATAGACTGCACGTTAATATGCATCAAAGCACCAGCCGGTGAGTGGGGTAGGGTCTACTTCAACCGCAAGGGCTTCCCCTCCATCAACTGCCAGGTCGTGTGTGATGCCCAGGGCATAATACTGAATGTGTGTGCTGGCTGCCCTGGAAGCTACCATGATTCCCATATCTGGCATCTGACGCAGCTGTACCAGACATTTGCCAATGAGGACATCCTTCATGGTCACCTAGTGGGGGATGCTGGCTAAGCACTGGAGCTGTGGCTGATGACACCCATCAGAAACACACACACACCTGAACAGGAACACCATAATGAGGCACATGCACAAACACGAAATGTAATCGAGTGTGTGTTTGGCCTGCTCAAGTCACGGTTCCGGTGCCTGGACACACCTGGTGGAGCCTTGCAGTACTCACCAACTACATGTACCCAAATTGTCATGGTATGTGCCATGCTACATAATATGATCCTGTGAAAACAGCTGCAGCAGGAGCAGCATAGGGCCGGGCCAAACAGCCCCCCACCATTGCCAAGGCCATCACAGGCAGAGCGTGGCTTGGAGGAGGAACAACTTGAGCCTGCCGCAGTAGGCAGAAGGAAGCATGCCTAGTATGCTTTGGCCTTGGCAAAGAGGCAACACATAGCACATACACTGGCTCAGTAGGAATCCTGGAAATGTTACCTCTCTCTGGCTTGCACATATAGTAAAAGGGATGCCTAACATGACACTACCTGTTTCCAAACATGTATAGGGAGTGCAGTATGTGCATCCAACATAGGCAGCCCTGCAGCACCACCTGAGGCATGATTGCCATGTGTTAAGCAATATAAATCAGTGCTAAACAGCTTTCACCACCATTTAGTATATGTAAAGCAATTGCAAACACTAACACTAGCATAACTGTGGTCAATGTTGAGCAATATTGGGCAACGTTCTGCAATGTTGGTTAATGTTGAGCAATGTTGGACAAGCCCGGTCTACGTTGGGCATAGCTGAACAAAAACCAACATGCTCATATTTGCTCTACTGGCCCTTAAGCAGTCTGGTCTGCTCAGTATGAAAATATAAAGCAGTGACAGGCCTCAAGCCCAAGCTACTGTGCACCACAGTCATAGTACTGAGCCACTAAACCATGACAGTATTGCGCTGGTCAGCCTGTATGAAGAAATGTTGATAAGTCTATGCAACGTATCTCATGGAAATCCTGCAGGCACAGCATAATCCCTGTCGAGTTATGACATAAAGGTGAGCCCTGCAGTAAGAATAGAACCTGATTTTCAAGACAGATATAGTATAATTGTTAATACTGGCCATGTTCACACACATCAACAAATGTAGTGGACTTCAGACAGCAACATACTGAAAGGTCACACTGGGCATGCTCACACACTTAGGCCATGTCTGAGTATAGCAGTGGGCCACACATATCTGGCAGTTGCATGTGTTAACACAGGAACCTCTCAGTATTCACCAATCTGCCATGTGCACACAGTTATATGACAACAGACACATATATAATATATTGGAACCCTGTCATAATAAAATATGTTCTGCAGATACTTAGGTTGTTCGTAGAAAGTGTGAAAGCAAAGAAGAGAAAAAACCTGCAATCAGTATCATCAATAACGAATGTGCATCCGGAACATTACCATAGGTGCATAGGTTGATACTAGCCTATCTGCCCTAGGGCATGTATAAGCCTAGCCAAAGTGTGTTTGGCTTTCGCAGCCCTGTTAGATTAGTAGACTGTGCCTGTGAATAGTAGGTCACACAAGATAGGCTTTTTATGTTTGCTTTATTGTGCCTCTGTTCAGCAGGGACCCAGAAGAGATTCCAGGGGTAAACATATGATCACCCATCCACTCGTCAATATGTCTCCTGTAGGGGGTCAGTGGGGGGCTCAGCCTATGCAGGACTGGGATCCCATTCCAGAGTGAGGGGAGCGTCTGGGATGGAAATGTGTCCCTCCAGCATGTCCTATAAATATCTGTGCTGAGGTGTAAGTTCCTGGAGCGTGTATCTCTATCTAAGGGATCCAAATATCCTGAGGTGGAGCATGTACATAAATTCTGTGTTGGATATGGCTGTAAATAACAGGCACAGATCGCATATGAGTAGGTGCTAAGCGACTGAGTAGAGTTGGCGTTACGTTAGCCGAATTGCACAGGGCATCTGTGTGAGTCCCTAGATCCACTTGGTGAGGTACTTTTGTGGCCAATACAGTTGCTGCAGGTGTCGAGTAAGGTACATCCCAAATGGGGCATTGTATCCAATCAAGGGCCTTATGAGTATAGGGGCACAATGACTTTACTTGATCTAGATGTAAAACCTGTTGGGATAGGGAGGGCTATATAGAATGTCTGTCTAACCACTATGGCAATGTGGTTGTCAAAGGCAAGATTACAAACTACTCATGTCCCCATATCCCTAACAACTTCTACCGTACTAAATGTATTAACACCTATGTGGTAATGTGTGGGCACTATGTGATTCCCAAAGGGGATGACTATGCATTTAATGGCATTCAGCTGTAGGCCATGGCTCTGGCACCAGTTATCCATCTCTGTGAGACCCTTTTGGAGGATGCTTGTGCCAGCTGGAGAGTCAAATATGGCACCCAGTTTTCAGTCATCTGCGAACATGGTCAGCCATATTCCTCCTGTGTTAGCCTGTACATCAGAGGAATATATACTGAACAAGACAGGTCCCAGGACTGAGCCTTGTGGGATGCCACGTGTAACTAGTGTAGAGTCAGACATGGCACCTGCAATACATACCATGTGGGTGCTATCCCTGATCCACTTAGCAATTCATCTTGTGACATATGTGTCGATATCTAAGCTGGCGAGCTTATGTATGATGCCCGAGTGGGGTATTGTTGTGAAGGTTTTTGCGTGGTCCAGGTAGGCTGTGTGGACTACCTTCCCTACATCTATGGACCTGGTAACTGTTTAAAGAAGTCGACCATGTTCAAGAGGCAAGATCTGCCCACAACACAGCTGAATTGTATAAGATCCAGTGCCTGTAGGTTCCCGATGTCTGTGTGTATGAGTACCATGATGATACGCTCCATAGCTTTGCAGACCAGGCTAGATAGGCTTACAGGGCGATAGTGTCCGGGGTCTGTTGTGGCACCACCTTTTTGGAGTGGGACCACTGTTGCTGTATGCCATTCCTTGGGTACATATCCTGTAGTAAGTCTGATATTGAACAGTGACTTCATGTGAGGGTTATGTTCGTGCAAGATGCAGGCCGGGACACCATCCGGTCCCATTGATGCTGTGTTGTCTGCTTTGGAGAGGGCAGCACTCACCTGATCATCTGTGATGTCAGGGAGGCTACACTCTGTTGGGATGGACATTTGCTCATTAGGGGGGATGGGGGGTGACATTTGCACTGAACCTGTTTGCCAGGATGATAGCAATGTCTGTGGGTTCAGTGTATGTATTGTCATTTTGCAGTAACACACAGCATATCTGGGAGTTTACACCCAGGTTCATGACATAACTAAAGAAGGCCTTGTTCTCAGTGTGTGGTGCAATTTACCTTTCGAAGTGGGTCTTAGATGAATTCATGTGTGAATGTAGCTTACAATAAATAGCTTTTTGTGGATTTGCCGGCTCTTATAGTGTTCTTTTGCCTGATTTTAAATTATTTTTGAACGTAGCTTCTTACTAGTACTGATCAGAAATGCCTTCCCTTGTTGGGATTGTGCTCTGTCATGTAGTAGCCCCCTCCTTTTGTTGTATAGCTTATTTATGGCCGTGGTCCACCAGACAGGTCCCCTGCCTTTGGAGGAGTGAGTCTTGTTCTTATTTGGGATTGCACAATCTATGCATTCCAGTAGGTGTCAATAGAATGTGTTTGTAAAGGATTCAGCGGTCTGAGCTGTACTTACCTCTGTCCCAGGGTCTTTGAAGGATACCACCTTAGTTTAGAGAAGTGTGACATTTGCTGTTGGTAAGTACTTCACTGAGAGAACCTAGGATGGGGATGGGGATGGGATATGGATGTCCAGTGAGATAAATGTATGGTTTGACCTTACCAATGAGGGGTATACCTCTGGTGTGGAACATGGAGTCCCCATGTTGGTGATGATCAGGTCCAATATGTTTTCCCCTCATGTGGGTGTGGTGACCAGTTGTGACATAGCATTTGTGTTTAGAAATTCTAGCAACCGTTGGGCGAGGGTGTTGTGGGTTGAGTAGTATTCCCAGTCAATGTTTCTGTAATTGAAGTCACCACATATAATGGTGTTTGTAGAGACCGTCATATCCTCCAGTGTTCCCAGGAAAGCTGAGTGGGGTTCCTGAGTTTGGGAGGGTGGTCTGTAGCAGGCTACAAACTGAAAGGCAGTTTTGCCCACTGTTAGTTGCACATGTATGGTCTCTGATGCTTCCTGCAGTGCTACTAACCTGGAAGTGTTTGTATCTGTGATGTATACAGATACTCCCCTTAAATTTGTTGGTCGGTCCAAGTCTTGTGGCCGAAAAGCATGGTATGAAGTATAACCTGGTAGTACTGGTGTGCATTTGGGAGCCTGAACCAGGTGTCTGTTACTGCACAGATATCAACATTCACCATACTGAGGAGAGTCTTGAGTGCGTGCATTCTGGGGTCTAGACATCTGGTGTCGAGCTGCATTACCCGTACTTTCTTTTACCTTGTATTGTCCATGGAGATGGGTTTGTCATTTGAGCCTTGCCCAAAAAAGGCACTGTGGGGGTGGCAACAGCCTTAGCCAGTATTTGAAAGTCCAGAGATGACAGGTGCAAGCTGTCCATAGCGAAGCTACGTGGCATGTCGAGCATGTCATCCCAGGCTAACAGACACTGGATCCCCTTTGAATGACACCAATATGTTAGCCAACTGTTAGAATTGATCAGCTTGTCTGTATACTGTGCCATCATTCTTGGTGAGGGTAAGATGCTACACAAGGTCAGGGTCATACTGGCTGGCTTACACGATCAGAAAGCTCCTCTATGTCCCTTGTCATGTAGTTCAGGGAGGAACGTCTGAGGTAATTCACACCAGCATGGACAATGATGGAGCCATATTTGTACTTGCTTTGGAGTGACCTGAGTACATGTTTAATGTGGCAGAACCTGACACCCGACAGACAGCTCAAAGTGTCCTTCTCCTTGTTCAGCCTGGTGAGTGTGATGTCAGTGTGCCTGACAATAGACTCATCTATTACAAGTGTATTAGGTGTGTTTTTAGCCCTAAGGGCAGTGGCTGTGTGGCACACTGACTTTGTGAACCATGTGATATGTGGGTAATGTCATGGGGTAGCAGCTGTCTGGGTGTCTGCTTAGGATGTCTTTGCTGCTTAGGCAGATATTATGTAGAGCCTCTGAGTATGTATTTGTGTGGTAATGTAGTTTGTTTGCTGTTGCTATAGGTCTATGTGTGACGGAGTTGTGGTGTGTGTGGTTACCTTCACCACCTGGTAGACTGTGCCCGTCATGGGTCGAGAGAGCTCAGCCTCCCATTTGTCTATATAGTTGCATCTCCCACATATATCTGAGTTTGTTGGGAGGAGGTGAGGGTTGTCTGTGTACATAAGGCAGTTGTAACATTGCCTCAAAAGTCCCATATTCACCAGCTGGACTGGAGAGTACACACGAAACCAACCGTTGGACATGCCAGGATATTATGATGACATACTCTCTGTTGATTGATCAAAAGGGATCAGTAGGGTATTAAGTGTGTAAAAGAGTATAACAGGGGTTTAGTGCTCTGGTATGTTGGTGTTTTTGAAAGATTATCTGCGAAGGAGTCCAGACAGAACCATGACACTTCCTTCAGCTATGTCATACACAGCACTGTACACACATATATGTCCTGAGTCAGGGCCAACTGTACCTGACTGACAATGTTGACATCCTGTCAGACAGGCCCATACATACATACCCACCTCCCACTGACAAATGTCCCTATCATCATACCAGGAGATATCATATGTAGAATGGATAAACAGCTCCTTCCAAAGCCGAAAACATGGCATCAATTGGATGACATTGTTTCCCGATATGTGTCATAAGTGAACTACAGAACAAATAGACCCTGCACCTGAACAGTCTGTTGAGCCACACCCTCTCTACAGGATCTGAAACTGTTGAATGTGTTACACATATATATATATATATATATATATATATATATATATATATATATACATATACATATATATGGCACACCCCACAAGTGTTGGTGCACAACAGACCATGGGAACTATAGTCCTATAAGCCTATGACGTCTGATCTGCAAGGCCATTGAGTCCATCATAATCGAAGTCATAAACAGAGCTATTGGAAGCCGACAAACAGCCCTACCAACTGTGGTATGATCATGGGCAGATCTTGGTTCCCAAACCTGCTAGACTGTTTGCAAGGCAGCCACCCAGGACACACATCACTGAAGGGAGCTACACACGTCCCACATAGACTCTGAGTAGCCCTTTATGTATCCACAAATTCAACAACCTGTGCATAAATATGTATCGTCATATGAAGGAATGGAAATTTGTCCACAGAGAGATCACACAAGCTAAGAATTGTGGAGTCCTGTTCAAGCTGTTAACACTTGCTGACCCACATGGTTCATTCCTGGGATTGCATAAAACAAAGTGCACACACATTACCATGTCCAGTCTGATGATGTCAGCATCCTACAAATATAGCAGGAGAAAATAAAGCACTTAATAAAACATATAGCGTGTCGTGTTAATGTGTACCTCTGTAGTATCATAACATAGCTAGGTAGGGGTTTGAATCCTGCAATTGCTGTGTGTGTGTGTGTGTGGGGTGATTTCCTGTGAGAGGAGTGCCCTTTTTGGAGACTAGGTACACACATGAAAAGAGGTAGATTCTTCTTTGGCAAGTCTGATGATGTCAGCATCCTAGAAATATAGCAGGAGAAATGAAAACACCCAGTAAAGCATATAGCATGTCATGTTAATGTGGGTGGATGTGATTTCTTGAGAGGGGTGCCCTTTTTGGAGACTAGGAAAACACATGAAAAGAGGTAGATTCTTCTTTGGCAAGTCTGATGATGTCAGCATCCTAGAAACATAGCAGGAGAAATGAAAACACCCAGTCAAGCATATAGTGTGTCATGTTAATGCGTATCTCTCGATGTAGTATCATAGCATAGTTAGGTAGGGATTTGAATCCTGCAATTGCTCAGTGTGTTTGTGTGTGATTTCCTTTGAGAGGAGTGACCTTTTTGGAGAATAGGAAAACACATGAAAAGAGGTAGATTCTTCTTTGGCAAGTCTGATGATGTCAGCATCCTGCAAATATAGCAGGAGAAATAAAAATACCCAATAAAGCATATAGTGCGTTGTGTTAATGCGTATCTCTGTAGTATCATAACATAGTTAGATAGGGGTTTGAATTCTGCAATTGCTCTGTGTGTGTGTGTGATTTCCTTTGAGAGGAGTGCCCTTTTTGGAGCCTGTGAAAACACATTCAAAGAGGTAATCTCCTCTTTGGCATGTCTGATGATGTCAGTATCCCAGAAATACAGCAGTGGAAATGAAAATGTCCAGTAAAGCATATAGCTCGCCGTGTTAATGCAGATCTTTCTAGTATAAGAACATCTTTAGGTAGGGGTTTGAATCCTACAATTACTGAGTATATGTGTGTGACACTGTTGGTTAATGTGTTGTGGATTTTGCTTTTACAACTGTATGACATATCAGTAAAACAACAGTATGTGCATTGCACACTTCTGGTATCTGTGTGGCACATACATATATGTACATGTGACCTCAATTGTTATCTGTATGGCAAATACATATATGTACATGTGACCTCAATGAGTTCATAGGTGTGAAGCCTGCTTTCTACATGAATACATCTGTTACCATTGACAGTCTGTGCTGCTGCTTCTCAGACCTTAGGTCACATATGTATGTATGTGTCAAGGCCAGCCACTGTAGTGTTCTGTGGCCTAGGTCATCTGTGTCACACACACCCATGACAGTTTCTATAGAATAGTGTGAGTGAGGGTTCATGCCTGGGGTATATGTCAGACATGTTCAAACACAACACAGTCAATAATGGCCATTCATTACAGGTGTACAACACCTCCGTGGATATGCATACAGACCACTTCATGTTTATGTGATGCACTGAGGGACATCAGCATACCTTTGGAAATGTGAATACCAAAGGACAGATGACATAACATGTGGCTGTATGTACACATCTGTACCCCTGCTACATGTTGTGGGCTACTAATGTGGTACTGTCAGGATACTATGTATTGTAAATGTGGATGACTATGCTATAGTTGGCTTATAGCTTTGCAGCATGTGTTGGTCAACAGGTATCTGTCTGTATGATACCCTTGTGGAGGATAAGTGTCTCATCTGGAGAATGCATTGTAGACCACTGTATGCATTACCAGATCTGGATGGAGATATCCCTAGTGTGTTTGCTTGTACCTGGGACGGCTACATGCCAAACAGGAGTGGTCCCAGGAATGGGTGGTGGCCAATACCACTGGTTACTGGTATAGTATAGTACCAGAAGGACTCAAATGCTACTGTGTATCCTACATCTGTGTGTCAGTTGTCAAGACATCAGCTAATGATTGGGTAAAGTCAGGCTGTTGAGGTTATGTATACTACCAGTATGCAAAACAATGACCGATATAAACAGTATCACCCACAGCATAGTGTCAAACCATGTCATACACGCATGTGTACCCAAGTCGTAACATATGTGTAGTAAAATGCATACTGGCCACCAATAGGAAATATGAAGTGTTAACACTGTGTAATACAGGGCATGTCACCCTTCCCATGTGTCCACTATGCACATACATGCAGATGGTGCACCTCCACCATGTTCACAAATGTACACCTGCAAATCTGTACTGCACACATCACACACGTACCATCCACTCATCAACACATGCTGCCAGTACCACACACATCAGCCAAGTGACACATGGGCAGACAGTACAGTATTGGAATTAACACTGATGTAAACAATACTGCATTGGTAATCATAGCTGTAATGCATCATGCCTGCTCAGATATACCTACAAGGATATCAGTACACCTTGCTGTTGACAACCTGTTAACATTGCTACACTGCTATTAGGTCACCCTGTGCAACAGCACCATGTAAGCCTGTTCCTGCATCATTGTCACAGATGACAGGAGGTGGCACAGTTTCATCATATGCACAGGGTGTGTTATTGGTTTGCCAGAGCCTGCCAATGACCCATCCAATCAACATGTATGTGTGTGTGTGTGTGTGTGTGTGTGTGTGTGTGTGTGTGTGTGTGTGTGAGGGACAACAGTACAGTATGGGTCAATGTTGGTGTAATGTGTGTGTGTATGTGCTAGCCCTAGGTGTTTGGTTTATGTGTGTGTGTGTTTGCATGCACACAGTTCCACTTTGTGGCTGCCACATACGGGTGATTGTGAGACAGCCACGGACTGTACCTGCCAGGCTGTACAGATCACTTTCTCCGGCCACGGGCACAGTACCTGTGCCTGCCAGGGGTGCCACGAATAGTATTGGGTACCAAGCCAGACTGGGTACTATCATCAGAGGCAGAGGGATGTCAACTGGACCCATGTCCCTGCTGGGACTGGCTAGAGCCATGTGCACGTGGTCATCTAGGACGGTCTATTGATAGCCCAGCCTCAACATTGCTGGGGCTGGTACTGCCACTATGGGAGCGGCTGGGACTTGTGTGTCGTCCGTGACGAGTGCCAGCTGATGATGTTGCTGGCATACATCCACGTCGACGTCTCAGCCATCCTGCACTGTCCTGGCACATGGACATTACATTGCGGAGGACATCTAGTGTCTCCCCCCAATGTCTATCAATGACCTCAGTGTAATTACAGATGGCACTGGCAAGGTCACAGATACTGTCATTGATAGCCGTGTTGTGAGCCCTCTGCGCCCTTAGTCCCTGCCTGGTGTACCATTCCATAAGTGCCTGCATTACAGACCGGAACATAGCTGAGGTTGTGAGACCTGTGGGGGCACGTCTGCCAGGGGCATTACGACCAGCAGTGCTCCCACAAGCACCCCTGGACATATGCCTATGTGGTGCCGTTCCAGGTGTCTGGGTATGGCTGCTGTGTGGGGTTGCATGTGCCATAGATACCACACTATCCTGGTCGATGCCTACTGTATGCTGTTCCTCCGCTAAGGCCATTGGTGTTGAGGGATGTATCGGCAGTATGAATGTGCGCATCGATGGGGTGGACAGCTGTGTACTGTCAATTGGCAGACCAATGACAGACCCTGACAAACCTGCCTGTGCCACTACACATGTGTCATCATGCCCACTATTTGTGGCAGTGACCTCAGGTTCCCTGCTGCACTCATCCAATACCTCAGCACCTGTGAGAGGAAGACAGGAAACACACTTCACAATCTGTACAGGATGTTAGCACACATGCACACATGAACACATGCACACATGCACACATGCACACATGAACACATGCACATATGCACACATACACTACTCAGTCAAGTTGACACACACACACACACACACACACCAACAGCAATACGGAACATATCCATTAGTGGTTGATGGTGCAGTACAGTATCACAAGCCAAAGAGTCCTATCACACATGTCAGCATGCAGGATGTGTGTTGCTCAACAGCATGCAGTGTGAGTGTGGAGAGTCCTTGTTGATAACAGTATACATGTCTTTGATGCATGTGTGTTGTTCAGTGATTGGCCTCACCTTGGAACACAACATGTACATGGACACAACATTGCTGTGCAAGTCTGAAACATTTTCCAATGTCCTGTGCACCATCACTCATAGGTATACATACCGTGGCCGGATGCACACAACTGTCAGGTGTATAGCAATGAACGCTATGTGTAGTACTGTAGTTACTGTAACTGGATGTAGTGTAGTACCATGAGCCATCATCAGGCAGCATCATGTGGTCACTCAAGGCCACTAATGTATGTCACACTGGCAACTATCTTGCTGTACGTGACCTGCACCACTTTGGCTACATTAACCATTTCACAGCCAGTTGTTACATGGGTATGTAAGGTGTTCAATAGGGAGCATTGCCTCACATGAATGTGTTGTGTGTTGAAGCGTGTCACACTGCCCCATGATAGTCCTCTACCCCCAGGTATAGTATGTGTGCTGTGTTGTTGACATTTGGGATACTGGAGTATGACCTTACAGCAGGTGTGTACATACGCCATATGTATCAAATTAACACTAACTGCATATGACAAAGTGGTGTATGTTGTGTGCATGTGTATTGACTCTGCCTATACAATGTCCACTGCAGTGTACCACAATTGGTTGGGATGCTCTGTGTATTGCATGTGTTTGAGGCGGATACTCATGTTACTGGGATGTGCATAGTCCCACAGAGAACATGCAGAGCATGCATTATGTGTAGGTGTTGCACATGTGTATATGGCCTACAAGTCTCCTATGACATGCACATGTTATATGCTATATTAAATGTAGAACACTCACCAGCATGGGTGTGCTGTCTTGCTATCACACCAGAGGGACCTACAAGGATATGAGACAGTTTGTCAGTGTCAACAACTATGGCATTGCTGCTGTGTGCTTGCAATTCCACAGTAGTACAAGAGGTGACAGTCACAGGCATACAAATTATGTTACAAATTATCAGTATTGCATGATACCAGGCTCCACATCTTCTGAATACACAGTACACATCTGGTAAATGCATGTTTTAACAATTGATCTAACAGTAGTCTATAGATATGCCATGTTACCTGCATGCTCTGTATCTACGTGCTGGGTGACTCCGGCCTCCATGATGATGCATGTCTGTTGTACTGGTTGGCCAGGAGCCACCATGCTGAGGAGCAGCTCTTCCACTCTGGTGAGGAGGGGATGTGTTGATGCACCACCACCTGTGGCAAGCTGTTGTCTGTGGACATTGGAGGCATGCTGCCGGACATGTCTGATTAAATCACTGCAGTGATGGTGTACCTGCTCATAAGTCCGGTTATGCATGCCTACATCATTCACCCGATGGACAACATCCTGCCACAGTGCAGTGCGTCCATGCTGGTCCTGGCTAGATTTGGAGAACAGCAGGTTGTAATGCTGTACCAGGGCATCAAAGATGACCTCCTCCTCAGGGGAATAGGCAGGCTTCCTGTTGTGAGACATATTCCTGTAAGACAATAAAACAGTAATTGTGAGCAAGTCATGTGGCACACTTAACATGCTAAAGTACAGACATCAATGAAATGCCATGTATAGCAAACTATTGGCTGTCAGTAGATACACACCTTTAATACCACATAGGACTGATCAGCCCACAACTGCCTGACAGTGCCTGGCACATACTATATTCCAAAACATGTTCTGCACAACAACAAAGTGGAACCAGTATGTAAGACTATACAACAGTGCATGGCACACTCTATGTGACACAATGCACCACCTAGCCACAGGGGGTGTGTATGAAGCTAATGCATGCAGACATTTGTCATCCATTGAAATGAATGTTAAGTACTGTTTAAGTACTATCAGTACACCACGCTACTTGTTGATAGCAAACCCCTCAGTAACAAATGTGCACATTCATCATTATAGGTGGCATACTGCTATAATACACTGCACATGTTGCTAGATATGCACATATATCCTGTAACACACATAACACCAAGGTCATGTTACAGGCATACCCACACACACATCAGACATACCTACAGGACACAAAGATATGGCAACCCAGATCAGTTTTACCTGTGTAACATACAGTATTGTGTGTCAGCACCTACAAAACCTCATGCCTGAGGTTTGTAATGTGTGAGGACTACAGGTAACAAACAAAACAGTGTGTCCAAGCAATGTGGATATAAACCATACTGTACTGTTTAGGCCTACAGCTTCAGGTAGTACTACTGTTCATACATGATTTGTATTCACTAGTGTTAACAATCAATACGTATACATGTACTGCTTAAGCCTACAATAGCACACTCCGGTCAACACCATGGGACTACATCACACCGTATGCCTTACTGCTTTTTCTGCCTAGCAATAGCATAAGTATCATTGCTGGGATTTGAGCTACAACACTGCATACCATGATATACACAGTTTCCCACTAGGCTATCACACATATACACAACTTTGACACATTCGCCTACACATTCACCATCACACCCAGTCAACCTCACATAGCAAGTAATGCAACAAGTACATGCGTGTGTGTATTGGATCCTAAGTAGCTAATAGGCTATTATCCGTAGGGCCTAAGGAAGCCTAACCATATGGTACCCAGCCCTTCAACACCCATGTAATGTAGGTTTATGTGCCCCTGTCATGCAAAGCCACAGTGGTGACTCCTGTGTTGTGTTTCCTATCTCACACCCACTCATCATGATTATTCATGACAACCGCTAATGAGGACCTTCATTTGCTATTGATAGGTGGTTAGTTCCAGAGTATGGTATGTGTCTGAGATGATAATGTACCACTCCAGCATGTTCTGCTTTTTCACGTTACAGGGTTTAGATCAGTACAGTGTTTAGCTTGTATGGAGTTTAATCTGTATATATGGAGCATGTCCAACACCTGTGGGTTTGGCATAGCTTTGTATGTTAGGCAGAGGTTGCCTCTAGGTAGGCGGTATGTGAAACAGTGTAGCTGTGGTTTTGTAAGACAGTCTGCATAGGGCATCTGTTTGAGTCTGGTAATACTCTTTGTGAGGTATGTGTCTGGCGTCTACTGTCACTGTGGATGTCTTCTGAGGTACATACCGACAGGGCCAATGTACTCTATGATGGGTGTTATGACTGATGAGTACAGTGGAACACTGACCTCTTTTTCCATGGATGACACACCTTTTCTGATGACATGTGGACCATACTCAGTTTACATGACTAGTGTGGTACTGTGATTATCAATAGGAACACTACTGTCCACCTTTGTCCCATAGTCTCTCATCACACTTTCGGTGTTGAGTAGACTACGACCTATGTGGTAGTTCTTGGGTACAGGGTTTTTAACAAGTGGGATGGCAATACGTTTACAACATTGAGCTTGGGCGTACATATGAACATCCATTGGTGTACATACAGATATACATATAGGCACATATACAGTCCACCTTTCATGGTGGGAATACCAATTATGCAAAGGTTGAGAGGGATGCAGTTATGTAATGATATTGCACAGTCTTGTGCAGAATGCATGGAAGGTAGTCTCAGCCCATGTACCTTTAGCAGGACCCCCTATCTGGAAGACTAAAACCTGAGGAATCATATCCACGGCGTTTAAACGCCACATGTCATATGCCAGCACTGTATGCTGTCTTGTTTGCCAAACACTACTACCTACATATAAAAATGCACATAACAACCTGCAACAACATATAATTGTCCACCCTTCAAAAACAGTTGCAGTATGTCCCTTGCTCTATGCACATGTTCAGATGCTAATTTATCAGACACATACATATCTCTCCATATGTGTGTGCCATACACACACAGGGTCCACACTGTTGTAAGTCCGTACACCTCACAGATGACCTGTTGGGCCTTGCTACAACATGGACAGTTGTCACATGTGTGCATACAGTAATAGTACAGGGAGTATATATAGCTGCAAATGATAACATTACTATATTAGCCTGGTACAGCAGTTGCCAATGCTAAGCTACAAATTATGTTACTATCATGCATGTCTTACTCTGTCACATTCAAGTTTATATAGGTGTTTGCACTACTCCCCCAAACTGCCATTATACGCAGTACTGTACAGACCATAGATAACATGTTCAGATGTTCGACATATAATGCTGAGATACATATGTCACAGTTATGTCCCACTGTACACAGCTACACACTAAATTGTCCATGGCAATAGTTATGCATGGCATCACTGCATACATACCTACTGCTGCCACTTATGCATGTTTCTGAGTATGTACAGTACTATTCATCAACATCTACTACTTGCCGGTAACTACAAATCTGTTACATACCTGTTGCTCACTGTCAGGTCCATCTGTGTATGCTTTTCAAGGTTTTTTTTATTTATTAAGTAAAGTTTTTTACTTATTTGTTATTATTGGTTATTAATTAAGTTTTTTTTTTCTTAATTACTATATTTAGGTTTTAAAGACGTAAATATAATATTTACTTAAGTAAGGTTTCTTTATTAAGTAATAAAGTTTGTCAGTAGTTGCTGACATGTGCAATGTAATGATTGCATGTGGGGATAGCAAGTACAATCTGTTTTTATAGGTATCTGGGCATGTGCATGTGATGCCCTCTGCACCAATTGGTGCCCAGCATTTGGTAAATGCATACAGCCTGCTGTGTGGTAATTGCAGTACTCACTGTCATAGCAACCCAATGCTATAAATTGCTAAGGTATGTAGGCGTAGCCCTTTCAGATTTCCAGAGTGGGGCCCATGCTTGTTTGCTGTGGACACTGTTGTGTAAGTCAGAAGGTTGGTATACTTCTTATATCAGAAGCTAGAAGTGTAGACAGTGATGTACATGTTGTACTCAGGCCTGACTGTTGCCACTTGCAGTACAGAGCTATCAGTGTAGAGTTTAACTCACCCCTACAAATGCTTACACAACATTTATGTGACTATGTAGTTTATTTTCCACTCATATAATTAACTGCCATACAAATGTAATTATTGAGAAGTATTCTTTTGGCACATGAACTGTTTGTGAACTGTTATACTGTGAATATTAATGCAGTCACTTCTGCAGGGTTTGTGGTTTTATTGTTGACATTAGCACAGGGTTCACAGGACAACTGGACAATTCCAGTACTGTGTATGCCTACCTACATCCTTGGTAGACCCTAAACACACAAGTGTATTTAAAGTGTGTGTGTGGGGGTACTGACATACAGACAGCATTATGTATTATTGTGTGAATGTTATCTTACTGGACTTAAAGTATTGGTGCGTACCTGTTGGTTTATCAAGGCAGGTGGTCTGTCTGCATAGTTCCCAACTGTGAACCTATCCAAATGGTAGTCAAATGTTACACTGTTATTCTTTGTCTGTGCAACCCATATGTGTTTTCATCACTAGTACAATGGCATTGTTACAGTCAGTTGCACCAAGTACATGACTACATCCTTTGTTATTTCTGTGTTGTACTCCTACATAAGGGTATGCTTGCGGAAGTCCTACCACACCTATTTGCAGTGTGTGTAACAGCAGGATAGCTGCTATGCCTGTGTGTTTGTGCCTCTGCCAGGCCTATGAAACACTGAGATACATCTTTGCATGGAGTCAGGAAAAGGTAGTTAAATGTGAAGTACACCTTACACATAATATTGACAGTAAAAGTCTAGACTTGTGTGTAACAATGCATATGGATACGTACTCCTTTTATGAAGTACAAGCGGTATCTACTGTTATTATTGTCAGTATTCATTGTGTAATACCCCACCTTTCTGACTGACTTCAGTACTTTTCAGAGGGATTCAGAGGGACACAGCTTAAATATGTTTCACAATCAGGGACATCCCTGTTAAGTAGTATGGCCTCTGCCCTAATCAGATTTGCCACTGTTTGTCCTGCTATGATACTGTGTGGGGGTTGTAAAGTGCCTCTGTAACTTTATTTGCTGCTAGAATGGCTGCTTCTCATATCACACTCATGTAATGCATTTCACAACAATTGCTGGTAAAGATCCACAAAACAAGCTTTGTGTTATGGCCTTCCTATTTTTCCTTTACATTCAGTCATTGAAATGCATGATATATTTATTTGAGCACCAGGTTATCGTATATCTGCTGTGGCTTAGTGGTAATTCATGCAGTCTATTGTGCCAAATGTCTGGGGTTTGAGACTGGCAGAGGTATTTTATTTTGTTGCTGAGCAAAACAAGGGCCCTGACATAGAGTGACTAAGGCACTTTTAAGCAATTGTAAGCGGGTTTGCGCGGGTTTGCGTGACGCTTAGCGAGGCTTAGCTAAGCACACACATGCGCACACTAGCTTTAACCACTTACTACTGCTTAAAAGTGCTTACTCCCGCTAACCCCTGCGCTAATTTCTTTGAAAGAAAAGAAAATGGGGAGATAGGAAAGTGGTGAAAAAGGGGGCACAAAGAGGGACAGACAGTAGGAAAACAAGCTCGGGATGTGCAGGACGGGTGTAGGGAAGGTCCATAGCTGCCCATTTCTTTACCAGCAACAGCTGTGCATATGCAATAAATTTGGAGTGAAATTTGAAACCTTCCACCCCTGGGAGAGGGGTGAGGACAACAAAGTATGGTGTACTGCCAAATATAATTATCGGTTTACATGTCCAGAGGACATGTGTGCAAAATGGGCAGCTATGTATGGGGCATAATTTTTTGTGTATACAGATTGCCCTTTTTTTTTTCTCAGGTGAGAGTGGAAAGTGAGGTTGAAGAAGTAGTTATATTTGGGGGAGGTAGGTTGGGGAGGTAAACAGACAAGATGCATACAGGGGTGGTGTATGACACATGGGGTGGGTGAACACAATTGATGGGGACAGATGTTTGGAAATCGTAAGCCCATGAGCCCACAGATGGTAACAGTGGAACTGAGATCCCCACCCATGGGCAGTCACCACTGCACCTTCACAGCCCAGAGGGTGGCTGTGCTGGGGGCTGCGTAGGATGGGCAGGCTCACCAGTGAGACACACCACTCTCGCCTCGAGCTGGCATAGGGGATCAGCGACTGAACCCTGGATCTCCCTATGCACCACGACTCGGACCCTTCGAAGGGTGACAGGTGGCCCTTCTCCACCCACGCTTGCACGGGGGGACGAGCCCCATCTCCTGCAGCGCTTCCACCCAAAGATGGCACAGGACCAATGGAGGAGAGGAACCTGGGCTGGGCACCGGACCTGCTGGTGCCAGGTGCACTCGCCAGCTGAGGTGGGACAGGTGGGCCCGCTGGGACCGGCCTTCCCATACGTTCTGTGATTAGGTGTGTTTAATTACAACATAAACAACAGCATTCCAAATTATTTGTAACAGCATGCAGTAATATTTCCATTAACCCAACACACCAAGGTTCCAACAGCTGAACAGCAAGCATAACACATGCATAAATTGAACGACAGTGGACATTCCAAACAGCATGCAGGGATGATTGGTGGCAACAGGCCACCATGATTGTGGTGTTTGAACAGGGCACATGCATCAAAGTGAATGCAGATATTTATAGAACAATAGGACATATGTCGAAAAAAATTTTTGAGATTACACATACCTATTGAGTTGTGGAATTGCATTGTTTATGCACATACTGTAGGATGTAGAAAGAAACCTCAATTAACATCTTATAAGTACTTTTAGTCTACACTGCATTCCTATTGACTACAGGTGTATATCCCCTTCATGTAATATTACACTTGGCAACATGCATTAGGTTGTGTAATGGGTTTGGCTAGTTCATTATATACCTGACCTATATCTGACATACTAACTGTCCAGGATGCAGATGTTACTGCTACATATTTATTGTTGTGTTTATATTTCTTTATCTACATATCTGGATGTGTTCACATGACATTTTCAGTTAGATTTGTACAGAACCCTACATGTCGTATACCACACTCACATTTCTAGCGATATAATTAGCAGGCTACTCGTGTGACAGATTTACTTATGCATGCCAGCCAGTAACTGACTGTTGAGGAGTGTATATATGCTTCACAGCTACTAGCACTTCCATCAACCACTTTAGGTGGGACTGCCCAACTGTGGGTTGCCAGCACTTATTAAAACAGTACTATTTGTATAATGCAAGGTTACAACAACATTTCAAAGTAAGTGACACAGACACAGTCCAGGTTTTATACCTTTATTAATTACATTACACACTTTTCCACAGGCTCTCTCCTTTATTTGATATTACGGTGCATATGGAAGACATATTCAAGACATATTATACCTTTATTAATAGGTTCGAACACTCTTTTTCAGGCTCGCTCACTTATTTTATATGACAGTACCTGCAGCGATATTATTCCAGACATATTTTACCTTTCTTAGTGGGTTACTACACTCTTTTTCTGGCTCTCTGACTTATTTTATATAACAGTACATGCAGAGGACTTATTCAGGGCATTTTATGGCTGTATTATTGGGCTACAACACTTTCTTTCAGGCTCTCTCACCTATTTTATATAACAAAACATGCAGAATAATCACTAACCTGCCTGGTGGCGCAGTCTTAGCAGCCTATCTGCATAGGCTTGCTGATTCGCAGCACGGACACCTGCAGCTATGAAGTAAATGAAGGGATATTGAGACATACCTATCCATTATACAGAATCAATTAGCATTTCTTACATACTGCATTCCATGGCTACCTACTCAGTATTGAGGCATCTTGCATCCCACGGGCCTCCTGTATCCATTGGTTCAGTAGGTCCGGCTTCCCTCTCTTCAGGTCTGCATGGTGGTGATGGACCTGCTCACCAGTCCAAGGAACGCCTGTGACACTGGTGAGGTCATGAGCTAACCAGTTTCAAGCCTCTGCCTTGTACTCCGTCCCTTGGAACTGGCCCTACAGGAGTCTTGACTCATGACGGTGGACAAGGAGCCAAACCATGTATTTCGACTCCTCGATGCCCCAACGTTGCACTCGGAAGTGTGTACCCTCTCCAGCACCAGCCATTCTTACTGCAGATGGGAGCTACAATCAGTTATGGCGAGTATTCCCGCCTATGGGGCTTAAATATGCTGCATTTCCCACACTTTTTTGTGATTGGCCGTTTTTGAAAATTCTCGGCTGACTGCAGACCTGCTTAGTAATGGTTAATCTACCATTTATAAGTATATGTATGTTTAACAGTGGCTGTTTATCCT
Organism: Protopterus annectens; assembly: GCF_019279795.1. Classification (NCBI taxonomy): domain Eukaryota; kingdom Metazoa; phylum Chordata; order Ceratodontiformes; family Protopteridae; genus Protopterus; species Protopterus annectens. The sequence continues at coordinate 532,405,935 of NC_056732.1, read as the reverse complement.
AAGCTGTCATGGCTTAGTGGTTCAGTACTTTGATTATGGTGCACAGAGTCCTGGGTTTGAACCTTGTCATTGCATTTTATTTTACTACTGTCCAGACAGGCTAGGGGGTGTGGCTGTGTTTAGGCAACTTTGCTCTACGTTGCTCCACATTGCCCTACGGTGCGCTGGTTGGCATGATGCTCACCTCTGTGCAAACCGATTGCACTGGTTAAAGCGCTATTTAGCTATGGGCAACTACATTGCGCTGGGTAAAGCGCTGCTGAACTACAGGCACCTATATTGCGCTGGGTAAAGCGCTGCTTAAATGCGGGCAATTATATATCAGGATCCTTTATAAATATATATTTTGTTCACTGATACATAGGCCATTTCACTGCTTTTTAGTAAAATTTTAATCATATATGTCGGGTATTATTTCATATACTAATTTAAAACATAAATAGGAAGGGGAGTGGTGGGACTCGAACCGTAAATGCCTCCTCTTTGTGCGAATGCTCTACCATTACGCTATTGCTATTTGGCGTAATTTGCATAAACATTCCTTCTTATGCTCTTCCATGTCGGGATTGCTAACTGCAGCTAAGCAATGGGCACACCTGCGCACACACGCAGAATTATGGGCAGCTATTTTGGGAATTAAAAAAAATTAAATTAATGTTTTACTTTTTATAACTGTGCTGGGGGTTTACAATGTCAGGGAGTGTGGTGTTGGTACATGGACATTTGAGCGGACTCGCTCTTGTGTGTTTACATTTTGCATTTCGGACATTTGCAGGGGTGTGGACATTTAGACTTCTCGGCAGTCGGACACACCCCCTGCTTTCCTGCACAGTCCATGTTAGACTTGCAGTTGAGTAAGTGTGCCCTCATGAATATTCATGGCACACTGACCTCATACCGTTCAACTGCAGCCTCCGAGTAAGACTTATTTAGTCTTACACAAAGGGTTCATGAATCCGGGGGATATTGTTAGACCATGGTTCAAGTCATAGCTAAAATGGTCTTTGGATCAGCCCACCTAATAAGGTAACAAACAAACAAACAAATAAACAAATACTGGCCACTGTGCTGTGATCTTTTTATAGTATGTGATTCTTTATAATTTGATCTCAGAGCATGGGGGGAAGCTATTTGTAACTTGTCTTTAGAAAGGCAGAACTGGTGACTGATACCATCACTATCCTATGCTGTTAGTTCACATCCAAATCCTAGGCAACCCCATGAACAACTGCTGCCTTATATAGAGTTAACTAGATAAATAAAGAAAAAGTCAAGGAAGCTGATAACAGAAACCACTTGTACAATTTACTGAGCGCTTTCTTCTCCACAATGGAGACTTCTTCAGAATGAGTAAAATCATCCCCAACAAGCTTTAAATACTACAACCTTTTAAGTAATTAATCAATTAATCACATCATAAGCCCCTTAAAGGAACCATACTTTTAAAAAACATCTGTATGTATCCTAAATCATGACAGTTCATATAACAATTGCCCTATAGAAAAAACAATACATGTTCTTAAAACAGACTAAATAAACCAGACAAGCTATTACCTGTATTAATATCACATTAAAAAATTGTGCCTTTACTCTAAGAACAGAAATTATAGACACCGCACTGTTAAGACCAGGGGACTCACTTGCATTAGTCCTAGATAGCTCTAGAAAATCATTAAGTGGGCCACCCCTTTCCCCCATTTATGTCTGCTCCAAAATGGTAAATCTAAAACTATGGCCTTCATTAGCTGTAATATGTACTGCCAAAGCATTTTACTATCGCTTCTTTTTATATCATAATAATGTTGAATGACCCTGCTTCTGAGAGCATTTTTGGTTTTTCCAATGTAAAAACTTGGACACTGGGAACATAAAGCGAGGTATACAACTGATGTGCTACCACAACAAAACCTGTCATTTAACTTATATTTTCCATGACTGGGAATGTTAATTTCCATAATTGGGAATGGAGTTCTTGGGTTGGTGAGGTGTGTTTTATAGATAAATAAATAATGGAAGCAGTAAAAAAATAAACAGGCAAACCAACATGTTCTTGCACAAGAAGCAGTCACTTTAATACGATAAAAACACCAGAGACTTAGCGCTTTTGACTTTTACAATCCAGGCATCATCAGAGTCAAATAAAAATTCACAACAGTCGCATTAGTAGGAAGAACAGACTGACATAATTTCCTGTAACATCATGCATTTATGAATAACATCCATGTTATTAGAATTACTGCAATAACAGAATAAAATGCTAAATAATAAAACCATATATATGTTGTTAAAAATTGTTTAAAAATATTATTTTTTAAAAAAAAATTCTTTCCTAAAAACTGTTAGCATTCATTGAGGCTTGAAGGAGCCTTATTTAAACCTGTTTTGCTCTTTTTTACAAGGTACTCAAGATGGAAATTGTGTCATTAATTCCAGGTTTCACACTGGCATTGAGTCTTAATTGCCATTCAGCTTCCTTGATCTGCAGATCAAGGTCAACGTCGCCCCCTCTTGTACTGACCAAAACTCTATCAATAACAAAAAATAGAAACTTTTTGAAATTTGTACACTCTGAACTGTGTGTGTAAAGGGTGCTGGTACACTTTGCATTTCTAATATTCCTGTTGTGTTCTATGATCCTGTCATGCAGTTTCCTGGTGGTCTTGCCTATATAAAATGCAGGCCATGAAATGCAGGTAGCAATGTAAACAACATTTTTAGTATTACAGTTACAGTGCCCTGGACACTGTAAATTCCTATCATAAGAGTCAATCTGGACATAGGGTCCATCATTAATAAATCTGCAGCTTGAACAGAAGCCACATTTATGCATCCTAGAGACATAATTGTTCTTTTTAGTATCCATGTCCCTCTCCAAACTTTCTTTAATATTTTTGCCTCTTCTGAAAACAATCTTAGGCTCTGACCCTAATTTCTAATTTTCCATATTGCCAGACCTTTTTCCATATCTCTCTCTCTCTCTCACACACACACACACACACACACACACACACACACACACACACACACACACACACACACACACACACACACAGCCTTACATACAGTTACATACCTAAGGACAATGTATAGTTGCCCATCAGTGTACAGTACGATTTTGGGATGCAAGGAAACTGGAGTACCTGTGGAAAACCCATGCAAAAACAGGGAGGCCATGCAGACTGTTCACTGAAGGCATCCCGTCTGAAAATTGAAAGCAGAATCTTTTACTGCAAGACAACAATGCTAACAAATGCAACACTGTGTTGCCAAGTGATTGATTAGCTTATAGGTAGAAACTGAATCGGAATGTGTTACCTTTTAGGTTATGGAAAGGGGAATGACATTCTTTAAGGAAATAAAATGGTGTTGTCTTTGAGTATCTAGGTGAGCAAATGGTCCTAGTATGTTTATTTTGTTTTTAATTTAGTTTGTTTATTTTATTTTATTTTGTAAGGTTTGACCATGTCTCTTTTGGAATTAGTACATTTTTATGATACCTCTTTTTGCTTTCTTACTTCTTGTGTTAGTATTTTTGTTATTTTAGTGATGGCTTTTATTTGATGCAATATGTTAATTATGGATTTAGAATGTTTTGAAAAATTTTTAGCAGGGTTCAGCCAATGGCCAAGATACATATAAGATAACATAAGGTTAGATTGTATAGTATATTATTACCTATCAGGTCCTTTACAATGATATTTGTGTTTTTACGTAGCCTTCATGTGCTCCCAGACTGGACTCTTACTATTATTTAATCATTGTATCAAATAGTGCAGGTTTTCATGCAGATTGCTTTGCAGAATGAAGTATGTTTTTCCATATTATAAGAAAAGCAGATCATATATTTGGAAATCAGTAGATAATGTGTGTGTGTGTGTGTGTGTGTGTGTGTGTGTGTGTGTGTGTGTGTGTGTGTGTGTGTGTGTGTGTGTGTGTGTGTGTGTGTGTGTGTGTGTGTGTGTGTGTGTGTGTGTTGTGTGTATGTGCGTGTGTATGTGTGTGTGATTAGCATAGTCACATCAACCTCTTAGAGAAAGAAATCTGGACAACGCCATAAACAAAAGTGAGACAAAGGCCCAAAAATAGGGACAATTTTTAAACACTGCTGTTACAAAGTTAGATAGTTGATAGAATAACAAGTTTTGCATTATCATGGATTTTTTTGCATTAGCATGGATTTTCTGAAGAGTATGAAGTCTGAAACTCAAATGCCTGTCATTATTTGCTAACTTTAATCTTTAATGATTTGCCACAAATTTCCCAAAAAACACACATTTTTTGTAAAATGGACCAAAAATATGAGGCAAAAATCAGGACATTCTGTGAAAACCTGTACAGTTGGGAGATATGAATTGCATGCCTTTCCAGCTGTAAACTGTAAAGTCCAAAGCCAAATAGTCCAATGTCAAACATTTTGTATACATAACCTGTTAGGACTGTAAGAATGTTGCATTTTTCTCAAAGGGCACATTGAGGCTTTTATCAATGCAACCTTTTATAGTATTTAAAAAGGGGGAAAATGTTGCATTCTTTTTGTAGTCAGATTGGTGTGGGGTGAGATTTAAGAAACAGTAGGATAATTACTACAGCTTTTCATTCATAAGGAATTGCATTAGTTGTAACTGAGAAGTTGAAAGGGAAAAATAGATGTAGTACATGTACGTATAGGGCTACATTTTATGGAAGAGGGATATAGCTTATTACCAGAGGTGTGAGTTTTATCTGTTTAGCTCAGAGAATGGTTTTCACTGTGCCTGTGCTCAAAATTAGAAAGAGAAGGAAAGTCCTTCTTGTCTTCTAAGGCTAAGTCAGAATACAAATATTACCAGCTGGGTAGAACATTTTGCAGTTCTATTAAAGTCATCTTTAGGGGAAGTTAAATTAATTCTGTTCTTTTGGTGTTATACTTTTGTTGATTACTATAATATAATGATGTGCCCATAACTGTTTTGGGTTGCCTAATATAGAAGTATGTTATTGTCACAGATAATAGGTGTTGCTGTTTAATTAACATTCTTCATGTATGTATGTTGTAGTAAGTGAAATTATTGATGAGTCTGCTTAAAGTATTTTTTAAGCTGTATCTCGTCTAATTACGGGCAGGATCAAAAACAAACTTATGCCCAAGACAAGGGACTAAGGTGATGTCATAAACATCTACAGAATGTCTACAGTTCTGCAAAGTGTGTCAACATTCATTGTATACAAACGAGAAGTGACAAATATTCAGTGTGTAATGACATGGCTAAGTATGAAGTAAAAACTGTCAGGGAATGCCAGAAAGTATTATTACACAGCAAGCAGAATGTTGTCTTTTCTTTTCTTTTTTTTAAACAATAAATTGACTTTAACAATCAATACATATTAGAACTCAGCATTACACATCCTTACACAAAATGCATAACATCAATGCGTGTCACATAAAACCAGAAAAAAGACAACTAAAGAGAAAGAAGGCTGCAGTATAAGCTATAGTTTATCAATCTATTGACAATCCTGAGTGAGAAAAAGTCTATAAGCTGTCAAAGTAGGCTTTCTTTCAAATCATAGCAGATCTCTTGATTTAGGAAAAATATTGAATCACTTGGGTATGTTTGTCACTGCAGATTTTATATCAACAATATGTGCCATGCAATGTAAATGATAAAATGCAGCAGTGTTCCTGCCATTTATTCATGTTTAGTGGCTGACTTGGTCATGCTCTCAACTTATAATGTGCCATGAGCATGGGACTTATCTAGTTTTGTGGACCATCTTTCCAATATTGAAAAAGGCAAGGCATAAACTCTGCACTCACTGTTAGTATGCTATGTTTTCACTATAATTTTATTAACATAATCTCTCAATTTACTCTGCATATGGCTGAAGATATTGTATTAGCTGCTAAGGAAGTTCCAGTCAGCCAGCAGCCAGCATAGTACAATGTTAGGATACATATTAGGTGACTTTCTGACAAGGAGGTGGTTGACAGATGCTGCCAGGAAAGGGAGATGATTCAGGCTATATGTCAGATCTATGCTCCATATGTGATGACACAGTGACTGTGGAGAATCTCACCCCCTTTGGAGCAACAGTAAATCTGTCACAGAGTATGCTGATAACTGAAATATTTCAGCACATATGGGTGACCATGTGGAAGTGTTACAAGTTACAGCCCCTCACTTTCTATATAAATCCCTCACTCTTATGTGTTGTGAGGATGGGCACTATGTAGAATCCCTACCAACAATATCTGAGTGATGTGCAGTCATGGAAGGAGTCTGTGATATTGATGAAATGATGTGAGTGCTCAGGCTCATCAGATGCACCCAGAACACTGTCATGACGTCAAGGTTGACTACGTAGGACAATATATATGTTACAAAGGCTGACATTCCTTGAACTGTTGTTCATCATACATTATCAGCACAGTATCCTGCATCCATGATGAAGATGAGTCTAGCACAAGAGATTTTCTGTAGGATATATCTGTCACAGACACATAGCTGGTGGTTACGTTTCTTATTTTTACTTACTTATTGATTTTGTTGTTCTTCATTGACTGGGTTGGTCCTAATAGTCTAATGGCATCCTTTCTGGGAGACCTGATCTAGCATTTGTATTGACTAAAGGAAGTTAGGGAAGAGCACTAAAGGACATCCCCTACACATTTCATGAGAGTAACATGAGGGGATATAAATTTCTTCTGTTCCTAGTGTGGGGGCAGGTGAAAGGAGAAGTGCCATGGTGGATTTGTGGATGGAGAGAATATCAAGGCAGTGAAAGATGGTTCAGATTTGTTATTGGCTGTTACTGTGCTGGAAAGTAACACTTTGCTTGTAGAGAAAGCTGTGGTGGTGGTGGAAATAAAAAAGCCTGTGGATACAGTACAATTAAGTGAAGTTGTGTTGGAAAATACCCAGTTAGTTAACTTGTTGGAACAAGGTGATGCTGGTGAAGATTTTGTCCTTTCATAGGGAGAAGCAGCAGAGGCTGTTTTGTAAACTGGAGTGGGGGGTTCTAAATGATAGTAGTTTAGTGGAAGATGCAAATGGGATAATAATATTAAGTGGGAAGTAAGTAGTAAATCATGTGCAATGGTGACGACAAGAGAGAAAATGAATCAGCAAAAAGGAACTGATGTTCTGAGTAGAATGAAAATGCCAATGTAAGAATAACAAGTAAAAACCAAACCAAAGGGTAAAACGGTCACAGAGATAAAACCATTCAGATAAAAACTACAAGAAAGACCCAGCTAAGCTAGAGTCTTCACTGTGTAATAATACCTTAAAACTCCTGCACTGAAGGCCTATGGACAATATGCAAATTACCCTTAAGGTCATACCACTGTTTCAGCTGTATGACTTCTGAATACCTGTGACATTTTTACTTTTTAACCCTTTATGGGTACATTCAGACCAATAAAGCCTCAATAACTTAAAAGGAACGCAAGAATATGGTTGACCTTATTTGGCAAAGGTAGTGAGAAACTCACAGGACATAATAACATAAATAAATAAAAGTTGTGCATGGAAATTCAAAAAATAAGGAAATGAAGATTATGGAAGTCATCGTGCATTGTGTTAAGGAAGCATGTAAGTTAAAAGAGAGGTAAGATGGCAGCTGAGTTTTCCCCAGAGGAAACAATACATGGTTTGCAGAATGATATTACATTAAAAGAGTTACATGATATTTTTAGACATGAATGAGAAGCCAGTACTTGGAATAAATGTGATTAGTTACCTCTACAGGACTGACAATTTTTATTTGTGAAAGTACTAAATCCTTGGAAGGATGAAGGTTTTCAGAAAAGAGAACTGTGGGAGGGTATAACAAAATGTAAGTGGAAATAGGGAGAAAAGAATGATACATGAAATTGGAGGCACACCATCTTAATAGAGATTTAAAACTTTTAACAAAAATAATAAAAAAAGTAAACATTTCTAGAAAAGTTGTTGATAACAGGAGTTTATGGGATGAAGAGAAGACAAAGTTAGGTGATTTTGAACAAGAGGGGTATGGATGTGAAAAAAAGTATTAAGTGATACTGTTAAAGCATTTGATGATAGTATTTTTGATATTTTAATGGATGTTCTGAAATAACATGGCATTAAAGGAAATATGTTTGAGACTTTTGCAGTATGTGTCTGAGAATAGTTATGCTACAGTGTTCCAACCACAAATCACACAAAAACAGTATATTCAATAACTTTTAGTTAGCGATTTCATCCACAATTTAAAATGGAATTCTGTGGTGTCACTAAATGAATGATGTAGTAGGGCAATTTCTGTCAGGAGGAGAGTTAAACCAGACACTCCTATGAGGATTGCTTCATTTGCATTGGTTATGAATGCAATAGCAAGTAAACTGAAGAAGAAATTGGGATCAAGTGCATATTGAGTACAAAAAAAGTTAAGATTCCTGTATTTTTGTCTTATAAGGATGATATAACAGTGTCAGTAAGAAATATGTTATGGATGAGGGTGATATTAGAGCAATTAAATATATTATTAAAGATGTTGAGTAAGGAAAAAGTAGTAGTTTATAGGATGTAGTCAAGATAAAAAACATTTAGGTTCATAGGTTCATAGGTTCATACTAGGCTATCTGCCCTGGGGCAATTATAAGCCTAGCCCGATTCTGTATGGCTTACGCCACCCCTTGATTTGAGTATACTGTGCCCATTTTTAAGGTTTAGTTTACTGTGCCTCTGTCTAATAGTGACACAGGAGTAATCCCTGGGACAAACCTACGATCCCCCATCCACTTATTGAGATTCTTCTTGAAGAGATTCAGTGAGGTGCTCTGCCTCACATGAACTGGAATTCTATTCTAGAGCGAAGGGAGCCTCTGGGTTATGAACCTGTCCCTCCAGCAAGTTCTATTTATTTCTGTGCTGAGGTTCAAGTACCTCGAGCATGTGGCTCTAAGGGATTTAGATTTACTGAGGTGGAGCATGTCCATTAATTCTGGATTTGACATAGCTTTGTATGTCAGGCATGGATCGCCTCGAAGTAGGCGGTATGCAACTGAGTAGAGCTGGAGTTTTTTTAACCGAGCAGTATATGGCATCTGTTTGAGACCCTTGATCCTCTTGGTGAGATACTTTTGGGGTCTTTCTAATTGCTGCAGGTGTCGGGTAAGGTACATCCCAAAAGGGGCATTGTATTCTATGATGGGCCTGATGAGGGATGAATAAAGGGCACGATTACCTCTCTTGATCTAGATGTGAAACCCTTCGTGATGAGGTGGGCTATGTAGAAGGTCTTTCTAACCACTTTGGCAATGTGGTTTTCAAAGGAGAGATTGCTATCAACTTGGGTCCCCAGGTCCCTAATAACTTTCTCTGTACTTAATGGGTTTCCGCCTATGTGGTAATTTGTGGGCACATTGTTTTTGCCAAAGGGTATGACTATACATTTTTTGGCATTTAGCTTTAAACCATGGCACTGGCACCAGTTATCTGTCTCTGTGAGACCTTCTTGGAGGATGTTTGTGTCAGCTGGAGAGTTGATTATGGCGCCCAGTTTGCAGTCGTCTGCGAACTTGGTGAGCCATAGTCCTCCCACATTTGCCTGTACCTCGGAAAAGTATATACTGAACAAGAGTGGTCCCAGGACAGAACCCTGTGGGACGCCACTTGTGACCGGTTTAGAGTCTGACATGGCTCCAGCAACTCTCACTCTGTGGGTTCTGTCTTTGAGCCAGTTTGCGACCCATCTTGTGACATAGGGGTTTATATTTAAGCTGGATAGCTTATCTATGATGCCCAAGTGGGGTATTGTGTCAAATGCCTTTGCAAGGTCCAGATAGGCTGTGTGGACTACCTTCCCTTCATCTATGGCTTTGGTGACTGTTTCAAAGAAGTCAACCAGGTTCAAAAGGCAGGGTCTGCCCTTGACAAAGCCGAACTGGGTAGGATCTAGTGTCTGTAGGTCCCCAATGTCTTTGTTTATGAGCTCCATGATGATCCTCTCCATAGCCTTGCAGACTAAGCTAGTCAGGCTTATGGGGCGATAGTTTCCAGGGTCCATAGATGCTCCACCTTTGTGGAGTGGGACCACTGTTGCTGTACGCCATTCTGTGGGCACATATCCTGTAGTGAGGCTGAGATTGTATAGCTGTTTTATTTGAGGGATTAGTTCCTCTTGTAGTTCATGTAGGACGCAACCTGGGATGCCATCTGGTCCCATGGAAGCAGTGTTTTTTGCTTTGGAGAGGGCAGCCTTCACCTGAGCATCTGAGATGTTTGGGAGGCAGCCCTCTGCCGGGATAGATATTTGCTCTTTGGGGAGGGGTGGAGAAGTTTGCACTGAACCTGTCTGCCAGGATATTGGCGATGTCTGTGGGTTCAGTGTAATTTTTGTCATTTAGAATCAACTCAGAACAAGTCTGGGAGTTGCATCCCAGGTTTCTAACATAACTGAAAAAAGCCTTATGATTGTCTTTGGTGTCCTGTGCAATTTTTCTCTCGAAGCTGGCCTTGGAGGATTTTATGAGGGATTGTAATTGTTTGCTAGTACTGATCAGAGATGCCTTCCCTATTAGGGATTTTGCTCTATCATGTAGTAGCTTCCTCCTTCTGTTGTACAGTTTATTTATGGCAGGGGTCCACCGGACTGGACGCCTGCCTTTGGATGATTGGGTCTTGGTTTTGTTTGGGATAGCATGATCCATGCATTCCTGGAGATGTCCGTAGAATGCATTTATATAGGATTCTGCAGTTTGGGCTGTAGTTTCCACTGGCCCTGGGGCCTTGAAGGATTCCACTTCGGTTTTGAGAAGTGAGAAGATCGCTTTTGAGAAGTTTTTCACTGTGGTTTTCTGGGCTGGGGGTGGGGTCAGGATGTGGACATCCAGTGAAATTAATTTATGGTCTGATCTCACCAATGAGGGATATACTTCTGGTGTGGAGCATAGAGTCCCCATGTTGGTAATGATCAGGTCTAGTATGTTGTCCCCTCTTGTGGGAGTGGTGACTAGTTGTTCCATAGCATTTGAGTTTATAATTTCCAGGAATCTTTGGGCTAAGGTGCTGGGGCTTGAGTAGTGCTTCCAGTCAATGTTTGGGTAGTTGAAGTCGCCCAATATAATGGTGTTCGGAGAGATCTTCATGTTCTCCAATGTTTTCAGGAAAGCCGAATGGGATTCCTGACTTTGAGAGGGTGGTCTGTAGGATGCTATAAACTGAAAAGCAGTCTTGCCCACTGTTAGTTGCACATGGATGGTCTCCGATACTTCGTGCAATGCCACTAACCTGGAGGTGTGCATATCCTTGATAAATATGGAAACTCCCCCTCCTTTTGTGGTTCGGTCCGGGTTTTGGGGCCGAAAAGCATGATATGAGGTATAGCCTGGTAGTTCTGGGGTGCTCTCTGGAGCCTTGAACCAGGTTTCTGTCACTGCACAGATATCAGTGTTCTCCATACTGAGGAGAGCTTCGAAAAGTGCATCTTGAGGTTAAGACTTCTGGCGTTTAGCAGCATTACCCTTAGTTTCTTGTTCCTTGTGCTGTCTATGGGGGTGGGTTTGACTTTTGAGCCTTGCCTAAAAAAGGCACTATGGGGGTGGCAAGAGCCTTTGCCAATATCCGAAAGCCCAGTGGTGACAGGTGCAAGCCGTCCCTAGCGAAGCAACGTGGCTTGTCGAGCATGTCATCCCAGGCTGACAGACACTGGATCCCCTTTGAATGACACCAAAATTTTAGCCAATTGTTAAAATCGATCATTTTGTCTTTGTACTGTGGCATCATTCTAGGTGAGGGTAAGATGCTGCTCAAGGTCAGGGTCCTACCAGCCTGGGCTACATGATCAGAGAGCTCCTCTATGTCTCTTTTCATGTAGTCCAGGGAGGTACGTCTCAGGTCATTCACACCAGCATGTACAATGACTGAGTCATATTTGTATTTGCTTTGGAGTGACCTGAGTGCTTGCGTTATGTGGCGGATCCTAGCACCCGACAGGCAGCTCACTGTGACCTTCTCTTTATTCAGCCTGGTGAGCAGGACATCAGTGTGTCTGACAATAGAGTCACCTATGACAAGAGTATCAGGTGTGTTATTCAGCCTTAAGGGCTGTGGCTGCTTGGCACACTGACTTTGTGGGTTATGTGTTGTGTGTGTTTTGTTTTGAGGTAGCATTTGCTTGGATGTCTGCTTTGGAGGTCTCTGTTGCTTAGGTAGATTTTTATTTAGAGCCTCCGAGTATGTTTTTGTGTATTTATGTGTTTAGTTCGCTGATGTGGTGGGACTATGTGATACTGGAATTGTGTTGTGTGAGGTTACCTTCTCTTCCTGACTGGTTACACCAGTTTTGAGATGAGAGAGCTCAGCCTCCAGTTTGGCTAAATAGTTGCATCTCTCACATATATTTGAACCTGTTTGGAGGAGGAGAGGGTTGTCTGTGTACATGAGACAGTTGTAACATTGCCTCAAAATTCCCAGATTCACCAGCTGGACTGGAGAGGAAACCATTGACTGACCTTTGGACATGCTAGAGTAATAGGGAAACTGAATTTAAGATGGACCAATAGAGGACAGGGTAATCGTAGAGAGTATAAGAGTAAGTAGTGCTTATGGTTTAATAGTGCTAACTTGTAGGATTACTTAATTGGACCAGTGAAGGGCCTTAGAATGAGAATATGGTGTTTAAATTGAGAGATAGAGCAGTTCTAAGGGAAAAGTGAAGAGCAGACTTTGTGGAGCCAGGAATAGTTTAAACCCAATTAGGCGGCGCTGCCCGCTGTTGCGCTATGCTCAAAAATGCGCAAAACTGTGCAAAAGAGGGTTTTAAGAGAGGAAGATGAAGGAGTTTTGGAATTGACCCAGAATGGCCAATAAAACTACAGTTTCAAGTCAGTAACCACTCCCACAGGGGCAGACAGGCTGCTCAATGTTTTTCACTGCCACTGATCAACAGAGAGACTTTCCTTTAGCCCAAGCAAAAAATGGCCTCACAGAAACTTACAAACAGTTCAAGAACAGCAAGCCTGTAAATTAACTTTTTTAAATCTCAGAAAAGTGGGAAAAAAGCAAGATTTTTTTTGTTTTTTTGTTTTTTCAGAGATAGCAGAGGTTAACAAGTATCAGCAAGTTATAACAGTGCAGTAAATGACCCCACACAAGAGTGCTAGGCCAAAGACAGATAAAATGCAAGTTTTGAGAAAAAAACGATTTTAAAAATAAGTGCAAACAGGAAATTCAGTAAACAGCTCTAGGTTGTGCTCTAAATACAGTTACTAATGCAGAAATCAAATTTAACAAGCCAAAAAATGCTCAAAATAGGCGGCTATGCAGAAAAACTTAGCAAATAAACACAGGAAAAATACTTAAAGTCTCAAAAGTGGCTCCTTTCTTCTCTTAGCGTTTTCTCCTCTTGGTGGGTGCTTCACCAACAGCCAACAAGCCTGAAAAGATGCCAAAACCACGAGGCAACCAGGTTTTAAGAGAGGAAGATGAAGGAGTTTTGGAATTGACCCAGAATGGCCAATAAAACTACAGTTTCAAGTCAGTAACCACTCCCACAGGGGCAGACAGGCTGCTCAATGTTTTTCACTGCCACTGATCAAAAGAGAGACTTTCCTTTAGCCCAAGCAAAAAATGGCCTCACAGAAACTTACAAACAGTTCAAGAACAGCAAGCCTGTAAATGAACTTTTTTAAATCTCAGAAAAGTGGGAAAAAAGCAAGATTTTTTTTTGTTTTTTCAGAAATAGCAGAGGTTAACAAGTATCAGCAAGTTATAACAGTGCAGTAAATGACCCCACACAAGACTGCTAGGCCAAAGACAGATAAAATGCAAGTTTTGAGAAAAAAACGATTTTAAAAATATTGCAAACAGGAAATTCAGTAAACAGCTCTAGGTCGTGCTCTAAATACAGTTACTAATGCAGAAATCAAATTTAACAAGCCAGAAAATGCTCAAAAATAGGCGGCTATGCAGAAAAACTTAGCAAATAAACAGAGGAAAAATACTTAAAGTCTCAAAAGTGGCTCCTTTCTTCTCTCAGCATTTTCTCCTCTTGGTGGGTGCTTCACCAACAGCCAACAAGCCTGAATGAAATCTCAGTTTTAGGGTACAGTTTGGGAAACAATCCTTGTGGAAGAGTAATGGGAAAATAACTGAAGATATAAAAGACAGCAATGCATTCTAGAATACTTTTAGACTTTCTTTCAGAAAGAAATGTGTAATACATTCAATAATTTTGGACAAGCTGAATATTTGGAGAATGTTTATATGGCTCCAAATAATAAAGAAAAATAAGTATTGCATATTGTTTTTGGTATAACATGAGGTTAAATATTGAATCTGGTTAAAGTGGGGACTTTATATTTAAAATAAGAAGGTTTAGAGATAATTAATCCAGTTATAAATGTACTATTTTACATTTGTATCAGGTTTTAATGAATAGAATATATGAAGCATGAGGGATAATAGTAAAATCAAGTACAGCGGAGTTTGAAAAAGATAGAAACTTTGAAAAGGGAAACAATGTGCAAAGGAAGTGAGGGAATATCAGAATAAAACTACATTATGAAAGATAAATTAGCTGTTTTGAAAAGGAAAGAAAAGGGTGGTATAGAGGAGTAATGAATCATTTTGTTATGTGAGACTTTGCCAACATTTGTGAAAAGATGTTATTAGATTAATCAAGAGAAGAAAGTTCAGGTATAAGAAGTTAAGAATATGTCAGGATTTTTGTGGAGAATTAATATAAACAAGTTACCTGTCAAAAGAAATATGTTATTTAAGGTATTAGCAGAAAGTTATGTTTTTCATCTAAGGAAAAAGAAACCACAGTAGCTGTGTTTTGGCAATGTGAAAAGATTTGGTTAAAAAATATAAGTAGTTGATGATATAACATAGAAGATTATGAGATGGTCACTGATCATAAGTGTTTGACACATATGAATGCCAAGAAATTCACCTTGAAGGCAAAACTCAAGAGGGAAATCTTGGCATCCATGTCAAAATACATAATACAGAGTTATGAGCACTGACCCACTCATAATTATTTTGTAGTGCATGGAGATCTGTATACTCCATGTAATACAAATAAATCAAAAGTAAGATAAAAGTGGTTGAGATCCTTATGTATTCCCTGTCTAAATGAAGTAGTTGTAACTAAAGTACTGAGTGTACTTTAACAGATGGCAGGCAGAAACTGGGGTTGAATCAAAGTTGTTTCTTGCCCTGCTGCTATTTACTGGTGAGTGCTGTCTGCTTTTAGTGCAGACCTGATCTTAACAAAGCATAGGGGGTACTTAATTGCTAAGCATCTATCTAAGCATTTTTAAGGATGAGTCTTGTGGTATAGCAGCTCTGAACTAGGATGCAGTTTAGACATTTTTGAGTGTAATCACAGCACTCCTTTACTGCATAGAAGACTATAAGTAGGTCAGCCATCCTAACAGAATTATTATGTGTTCAAGACATGAATCCAAAGAACTTATCTTCAGAAGTGAAGCTTGAGAGGTGACTCATGGCATCCATGTCTAGAACACATAATAATAGGTTAAGATCAGTGACTCAAACATAATTCTTTGTAATGTATGGAGTTTTATCTGCTCTACATACCAGTAGTTACAGTAAAAAAGTAAAGAAAAAATGTGTTTTACTGGCTTTCAAAGATGTAAAGTACTTATCTAGCATTGTCAGAAAGGCAGTGTAACACAGCCCATTGTATACTCACCATTCATGCCCCTCAACTGTCCAAATTTTCGCAGAATTTCCAGATTTTTGCCTCTTAAGTTTGGTCTGTTTCTCATAAAGTTTGTGGTTTACAAACAAATTACTGAGGACTGAATTCATAAAATAAAGACATATTTAAGTTTCAGACTTTGTATCCTTCAGAAAATGCAGGTGAACACATGTCCTGTTAGTCTAGCAACTTTCTAAACTTATAACAGGTAGCCAGGAACACATTATCAGAAGAGACAGCGGGAGGAAATACATTTTTTTTGCCGAAACTGTCATTTTCTGGTCAGTTCTGGCAGATTTTACTAGTCTGAGACCTGAGTTTAATAACTTAATCAGGTGGTGCTTAACAGTTTGAAAGATCGGGTGTCTCACCACTCTAGTGCTGATTTGTCTTTGTCTGAATATTGGAGCATAATCATCATGTTCCATGTAAAGCAACATTGTTATATGGATTCCATGAACCAAAAGACAAAAAGAAATTAAGAGGAGCAATAAAATGATTTATTATTTGAACATATGGAAAGCAAAAACTGATGAGGTATAATTTAGCAAAAAATGGGTAATGAATGACATCTTGGAAAAGGTAAGGATGTGGTTATTGTAGAAAGAGTAGGGAGAATGAAAATGTCATATTGTTTTTTTTAATTATTTTCAGTGTTTGACATGAAGCATGTGACATTTTAAGTATGCATTTGTTTAAAGGAATTAGAGGGTAAAAATGGAATGTGTTGTGAATATGCTAACGTATACTTTTATCAAATGAGATTTGTGTGATATGTAACCTATATGTAGTGGTTTAACCGATGGTAATGTCTGATGCTGGCATGTACTCAAGGAAGACACTGATCAGCATGCCGTGTGTGTGTGTGTGTGTGTGTGTGTGTGTGTGTGTGTGTGTGTGTGTGTGTGTGTGTGTGTGTGTGTGTGTGTGTGTGTGTATGAATATATATATGTATGTATGTATGAGATTTCCTAAAATGATCTAAAATCATGAGATCAATGGCAAAGTATCTAAATGTAAAAAGATCTATAATGAAGAAGATCTAAACACAAAATATTGACAAAATTAAAGTTATACTATGGAAAGGTTTATTTTCTTTGTCTATGGTTGTGTAACCTCAGAGTTGGTATATATAATTAACAGGGGGTGTGAGGATGCAGGTTTGCCCCCCCCTCCCAGAAAAACATTGGTTTTGAATGTGAATAGATTTTATCAACATTGGAAGATTGGAATTCCTGCATCTCTCCCAAACCTTCCATTCACCTCAATCTCTTTACCTTTCAACAAACCATAAACTCCCCTACTAGAATACACAAATCAACCCAGAAACAAGCCATCCTGGATTGGATACTGATCAACAACAATCCCCTCTCTTATAAAACTGGAATACTCCCTGACAATATCAGCGACCATCTCCTTACCTATATCACTAAACAAAAATACAATAATCCCAAGCAGGCTACATATCGTACTGTACACAACAAAACTAATTTTAACCTATCATCCTTTCGTAATGAAATCAAACAATATAACTGGTCAACTCTAAAACACCTCCCACTTGAAGAAGCAGTTAACCATTTTAACAATACCTTCCTACAAATTCTCCAGCATCATGCCCCATCTCGATTGATTAGACTAGGCTCCAAAGCAGCCCCATGGCTTTCCAAAAAAACAAACAAACAATGCTAGCTAGAAATAAATCATGGAATAAATGGAGATCCACCAAAAACCCAACTGACTACCAAAATTTCAAACACCTCAGAAACATAACAAAAAACTCACCTATCTAGATAAAAGAACTATTACCTGCAGTATCAACAAAACCAAAACCCTAAACATTTCTGGTCAGGAATCAATAAATTGCTCCACCCAGGAAACACCAAAACACCTACACCAACTAGCCTAGCTCAGACCCAACCTAATGTGATAGCTGATACTTTCAACAACTTCTTCTCCCAAACAGTCACTACTCTAGCTAACACTATGACCCCCCCTCCACCCCTTCAAACAACCTCCTCTCCTCAAAACAGCACCCCTACTCTTACACTTAATACAGTTTCCACAACCTATATACAGAAGTTACTCTCAAAACTTAAACCTTGTACCCCTTCTGCTGATAATCTACCAGCTGAATATCTTCAACTAGCAGCAACTGAACTAGCTTACCCAGTTTCCATCTTAATTAACAGAACCATAACCGAATCCACTATCCCATCCTGTTGGAAAATCTCCCATATCATTCCCCTCCATAAAGGAGGAAACTCCAACGAACTTTCTAATTTCAGGCCTATAGCCCTTCTTTCTCCACTATCTAAAATCATGGAACGCTGCATACACCATCAACTCTTACATCATCTCTTGCAAAATAACTTACTAGCAGACTCTCAGCATGGTTTTAGGCCCCACCACAGTACTACCACTGCCCTCCTCTCCTTCACTGACGTGATCAATAAAAATCGCAATAAAACCTTTTCTCCTCTGCACTATTCCTGGACCTCTCTAAAGCCTTGATGTGGTCAACCATCAACTTCTCCTAGATACTTTAAAATCCCTCTCACTTGATTCACTAACACTACAGTGGTTTGAATCTTACTTGACAAATAGAAAACAAGCAGTCCTCTGGGACAACCATCTATCCTCTCAAGTCCCAGTTACTATCAGAGTGCCACAAGGATCCATCTTAGGTCCCCTCCTGTTCTCAATATTCATAAATAACCTTCCCACTTCTCTCCCAACATCCACTTGCATACAGTATGCTGATGATTCTACTCTCATCTGCTCTGCTCCATCTCCAGAAGAACTCCACTCCTCCAACCAAAAGGTCTTTACAACAGCAGAAAAATGGTTCCAACAGATCTGTCTCCTCCTCAATCCCAAAAAAACTAAATTATTACTCTTCACCCCAACCCTCAAATCCACCCCAATCTCATTCTCCCTGGTGTCCTGTAATGGCACTATAATTATACCTGACTATTCCACCAAACTACTAGGCATTACTATTGACAATCAGCTAAGCTTTGATAACCATATTGATACAACCATCAAGACCGTAAACAAGAAAATAGGTGCCCTCTACAGACTAAAGCCCTTTCTTAGTGCTACCACCCGAGTGTCTCTTGCCCAAACTCACCTCATCTCCACATTATTGTATGCCTCTCCATCCTTTATCAACATTTCTAAAGCCAACCTTTATAAACTTAACACAGCCTACCATAGTATTGCCAGGTTTGCCACAGGATCCCCTTTCCGTACTCATCATTGTCTCAATCTAAAAAAACTTCACTGGCTAGAACTTCAGAACCTAATACTCCTGCGTCAATTAGTCATCACTTTTAACATTCTGCACTACCCCTCCAATAAACCCATACTTAATAACCTAATCACCCCATATAAAAACCTTACCTCACTTCGCTCAGCCAACAAGCTTCTAGTATCTACTCTTAAATCCCACAATAAAGCAGGTGACTCCTTATTTGCAAATACTGTTGGATCATATTGGAATAAACTACCCGTAGAACTGACCACCCTAAGCTCATCCAACCTTTTCAAAAAACAAATAAAACACCATCTTCAAACTCACTGGCTATGCCCATGTGCTAATCCTGACTGAGCTCAACATACAATGCACCTCTTTTTCAGTCCCCTCCTCCTCACTCTTAATTATTATCCTTTACTCCTGACTTATCCCTCTTTTCACCTACCTGCATATTGACTCTTCCTTCTTCTCTTTTTCTCTTCCTACTTCTTCCTTCTTTATGCTGTATCACTACATCTTGTCATTTTTTCCATACTTCATACTTTCAGTTCAATTCAATGCTATTCTCTTTCCTAATACTAGCACCCTGGATTAACTTGTACTATTCTAACTTGTAACTAGTGAATTTGTTACTGACTCTCCATATGTTACAACTATTTTCTCAGTCCTCTTCTTTCCCTGACAGTCTCTCCCTAGCAACTAATTCATTGGAATACTACCTTCCCACTGTTATCTCTTTTCCTACTACCTCTGAATTCTTCTAAACTACTTAATAACTGTTCCTAATCTCCTTACTTATTTTTCACATTTGGTTTTTGCTGTTTGCTTTTATGTCTGAGTGTTTAAATTTTTTAGTTTGTCTACATTTTTGATAGTTTTTATCACTGTTAGTTATTAGTGTTAATGGAGCTTTTCTCCTCGGGCCTCTGCTGAAAATGGACATGTATCCAGCCAGACTAGCCCGGTTAACAAATGTAAAATAAAATAAAAAAATAAAAAATAAAATAAACATCTTGTGTTTAGATGTTTTTCATTTTATACATGTAGATATTATGCTGTCATTATTTTTAGATGATATAGGTAATCCTCTCTCTCTCTCTCTCTCTTATATATATATATTTATATATATATATATATATATATATATATATATATATATATATATATATATATATATTATAAAGAACAGCTATTCTTTCAAATAAATGCTGTGAAATCTTTTACATCTACTAGGCCTGCCACCAACTCATGCAGATATATATACTTTTAACATCTGTTCTGAAGGATGACACACTTAGGAATGCAATGCCCCCATTATGTTACATTGCAGTGTCAGTAATGGATGAAATCCAACACCTGGGGCACGAAGTACTTAGTCTCAGAAATGGGACAAGGAATAGTAATTAACAATCTATATACAGAAACAATGTATTATTACATAATGTGAATGAAATTATAATTGCAGATGATAGCGGCTATCCTTTTCATCAATGGCTAACAAATAGCCATACATATCAGCAAAAGGGGTCTGCAGAAAAACAAACAGGTTAATGCAGATGATATCTGAAGTTATCTTTGATTTGTTTAAGTCCTACTTCTGAGGTTGGAATACAGATGGATAAAGCTGGATATTTTAGAATACACACCCAAGAAAACATCATGGATAGTTAGTGTGTGTGCCATATGTGCCACTCTAACATCCAAGCATGGTGGCATCTTATTTCGAGGTGTAGAACATCTATGATCATAAACCTAAGCAATAAAACAACAAAGCATACATATCTACAGAATAAAGATAACAGAACAAGGAGGAACACCATCAGTGCATTGGAGGATAGTATGCCTAGAGATAAGTGAATGGGCAATGTCTGGTAGAAAATAAGGTACTATGAGACTCCATTACAGACGTACATGTGGTACACTCAGTATCATGGCAGGAATATCTAGGATGTTTTATTGATATGACACTCACAGGACATGCTTATCAGTGTCGTCCCTGATTATCTGCAGCATCAAAAATTTAAAGTACTACATATAGGTTATATGTTACACAAATCTCATTTGTAACATGTCTAACACACAGAACATGGTATGCTGTGCACAGTGTAACATGTGTGACACACAGAACATGGTATGCAGTGCACAGCATAACATGTGTGACACACAGAACATGGTATGCTGTGCACAGTGTAATGTGTGACACACAGAACATGGTATGCTTTGCACAGTGTAACGTGTGACACACAGAACATGATATGCTGTGCACAGTGTAATGTGTAACACACAAAACATGGTATGCTGTGCACAGTGCTGTACTATAAGACATGCTTCATCTCACACATTAACAAAACTCACATCTTGTGACTTAGTCAGTCATGATGACTACATTATGATGACTCATGACCACTGGAAAAAAACTTGCATACTGCTGACCAAGAAGTATTTCAGTGGCGCCACTAGTAGGAACAATCTGTCTTATATTTATTTATTATTATTTATTTATTGAAATTTGATTACTGGGAAAGTCTGATTGGTAAGGAGCCCATTTTCAGTGCAGGCTGGGAGAGAAAAGCTCCAATGTATTACAATCATTTTAAGAACAATATATATATATATATATATATATATATATATATATATTGCGAACAATAATTTTACAATCTTCAAAAGCAATGCGAAGGTACTAATACAAAGAGGAAATGTTTGACTTGCCATATATGAGACAGGGTTAATATGCATAATCCAGGAATAGATTCTGGGGCACAAGCATGTAACTGTTGTCCATAACTGATAAGAAATAAGTAGGACTAGCTATAATATGCATCAGTTTCAACCTGAAGCTCTTTCTGTGAACTACACTGTTGATGACCATGTACCTCTTAACCATGCCTACATATGACATTATGTGACCAAGCTATGTCTCAAACAGCACATGCCATGGCATGTAACAGGTATTACTGAGAGACAGAGACCTGTGAAATGTCTTGCAGGTCATTCATCAGTTTCTAATAGTGCTGTTCTTTCCTCCCCAGAATGGTCTGAACTGGGTATCCATATAGTTTTGCAATGCTGTTATGCATAATATCAAATGTGGAATACAAGGCATGTAAAGCGTCATTGTTATATACAAGGCAACCCATGATCTGCCTAGACAGGCACTCAATAGATTGTAGCAGCATACAAATAGAGAAAGACAGTGTGCATACACAAGTAAACTCATATATGCTATTGTCTACAGGCTGAGAAATCCCAGGAGCCCTGGTCTGATCACCCATCCCAGCAGGTTCATTTCATATTATGAAGACTTTACCACCAGTAATGTTCAAATATGTTTTCTTACTGGATGCAGAGTCCTGCTGTATCTCTGCAGAAACCATATCCACCAAACTGTACATGACAGATACTGGGACAGCAACAGTACTACCACTAGGTCTGTGGCCATGCACTGAGTCTTGTATGTGCCACTTGGTAGGCAATGCATGTTCATATTGTCATATATAATGCCACACATCAAAAATACTGGATCAAATGTACTGTCCTAACCAGTAGCTAGCAGCAGCCATAATGTTAGTATCACTAATGGTTGCCATAGAATTTTGGGTATTCACAGTAAGACTCAAATTACTCATGTCTGTATTACAAGCAGCAGAGGATACTGCAAACTGACCAAACCTGAATGTATGCAAACATGTTTAAAAAATGTTGTCAAAAAATGATGTGAAATTACACTGAATGGATACTCACCACTAGTATGGAAACCACCTATTAACCACTTACAGTCTTTTAATAATAAACATGCACAGGATGGTTTCACACACGGTGTTTCTTTAACTCAAAATAACTGACATTCTTTGTAGAATAAAAACCTGCCATTCTGTAGCCTCAATGTCTGTGACAGACTGGTGATGGCACAATATGGCCAAGATCCTCACACCATTAACTTGCCAATCCATTTGCTGACTTGCATCAGAGGTGTGTGTAAGGATGTCATAGTTCTCACTTAGTAAATTATCCTTTAATGTGTATGCATATGTGTGCATGTGTGTGTGTGTGTGTCTGTGTGTGTATATATATATATATATATATATATATACACACACACACACACACACACACACACACACACACACACACACACACACACAAGTTCACTTCTAAATTTCGAAATCCCAAAATCTCGAGTTTCAGAACATCAAGTTCAGAATCTAGAGATCTTGGAATCTCTAAATTGTGACCCCTCCCCCGAAACACCACTAAACACATAAAAAAAACAAGTGTATGCCCCCCTGCACCCCCATTCCCCACACAACTTAAATATACCAACTCTGAGATCGCACTACAGTGAGGACAATGGAAATCTCCCGGTCTGCGCTGTATGCCGATGTCCATTCAGGATTTCAAAGTTTTAAAACTTTGAACAAATGATCTTTGATCATATGAGATTCGAAGTTTTGGACTTCAAAATTCTGAATGTAACCCATATATATATATATATATATATATATATATATATATATATGTATATAAATCACTCCATAAAAGAATCCTACATCCCTCAGCTGTGGAAAGTGTATTACATTATCCCTCTTCATAAAGGCGATAATTCCTATGACTTCTCTAATTACCATCCTATAGCTATTCTGTCTCCCCTCTCCAAGCTGCTAGAGAAGTGTATTCACTGTCAAGTCATGTATTTCCTGAACACACACAAAATCCTCTTCACCACACAACATGGGTTACGACCACACCACAGTACAACTGCCGCTCTTCTCTCATTTACCAATCTAGTAAACCAGCACAGAAATGACTATAACTATACATCTGCTATATTTATGGATCTATCCAAAGCATTTAATATGGTCTTACACCCCCTAGTATTAGATTCACTAGCGTCCCTATCCTTTGCCTCATCTACTGTTGCCTGGTTCAAGAACTAGCTAGCTGATAGGCAACAGTCTGTCCAATGGCAGGGGGCACTATCTCCTCTACTTTCAACTTTCATAGGCATACCACAAGGCTCGGTACTGGGCCCACTTCTCTTTTCTATCTACACTAACAATCTACATACCTCCACCCAGCATGCCACATTCATACAGTATGCAGATGATTCGACTTTAATCTGCTCAGCCCCCTCTCTTTTTCATTCTCCAACAACAGACCCAGGAATCCTTATCTCTGTGGAAAGTTGGATCACAAATATCCAACTCATCCTTAACCCTGATAAAACTAAATTGCTTTTATTTAGCCCCAACAAATCAAAGTCTGCTCCTCTTTCCTTTTCTATTACTTCCAAAAATGGTACTATCATTTCTCCTTCTGCCCACACCAAACCCCTCGGTGTTGAGATTGACAAAAACCTTCTCTTTGATGTCCATATCTCTCAAACCATCAAAAAGGTTCACAAATAAATGGGCTCATTATACAGACACAAAAACTTCCTTTCAGATCAAGCACGGATCACCCTAGCCCAAACTCACCTACTATCTACACTAATATATGCAGCACCGGTTCTTACCTATATCAGAAACTTGACCTTGACAAACTTGAGTCATGCTATAATAATATTGCCAAATTTGCTAACAACACCACCTTCAGATCCCAACATTGTCTAGCTCTAAGGGACTTAAAATGGTTAGAATTTCCTCAACTACTAAATTACCACCAACTGGTTAGTGCCTATAACATTCTAAAGTATCCTGATAAAACCCCATCACTAAGTGACCTACTTACCTACTATGCAACAAATCGCATACTCCGCTCTAGTGACAAATCACTTCTATACATCTCTAGGGCTAACAACACTGCTGGAAAAGCACTATTCTCCCACACTGTTGCTAAAAACTGGAACACCCTCCCCCCATCACTGACCTCTATCTCCACCACCTCACATTTCAAAAACTCTTTAAAATCACATCTCATAAGCACCTGGCTTTGCCCATGCATAACCTATAAACACTGCTTAAGTTCTGTGGAAAGTTGAAAGGCTTATTAATTGCCTAATGTAAATGCTACAGTTGTTTATCACTTTAATATAGGTGCTTCATTTTAACATGATGTATGTCATGACTCTCAGTGTTAAATGTATCTGGTTTGTTCAACTGCTGAGTTTATCCTGTCTGTTTTATATTTCTGTCTTTTTGGCTGGATTTTTGCTGTTATAATGTGTTAGTATCAGTTTTTTACTACTATGTATTAAATTCTAGTATTTCTGTTAATACATGTGGAGCTTTTCTCCTCGGGCCTCCGCTGTAAATGGACCTGGTCCAGTCAGACTGTCCCAGTTAACAAATGTAAAATAAATAAATAAATAGTTAAATGATCAATTGCATGTTAGGTTGACAGCTGCTTAGTCGACTGCACATGACCAACTAAGTAGATATTTGAAAGGTGATCGAGAATGCATAATTCCTGTATTTGGGAACTTTCCCCTTATCCCATGTTTGTGTGGTCTCGGAGTTAACATATATATGATTAGCAAGGGGGTCCGGAGGAGTGATTGTTTTTTAAATGTATATTTTTGAATGCTCTGAAGCTGTTTCCCAGTGCATATGTAGTAGTGCCTCAGATATGGTGCTCTGACTTTTTGCTGCCAAAATTTGGGTTTCTTAGACTAAATGTGGCATACCCATATATTTAGCTATCTGTATATATATATATATATATGTGTGTGTGTGTGTGTGTGTGTGTGTGTGTGTGTGTGTGTGTGTGTGTGTGTGTGTGTGTGTGTGTGTGTGTGTGTGTGTGTGTGTGAATATGTGTGTGTGTGTGTGTGTATATGTGTGTCTGAGTGTATATATATATATATATATATATATATATATTTTTTTTTTAAATTGACTCATAACTCATCCAAAGTAACTTTTTATTGATTGATCTTTATCAAAAAGCATAACTTGAAAAAGCATAGTTTTACAAAAATACATCAGTTTTGTTGGGTGGCTTGCTCTCTTGCACCCACTATGTGGGGTAGTTCCTCCACACATCCCTTAACATATAAGTATCAAATCTATGGTAACACTACAATGGGAAAAAGTGGAAAAAATACTGTAGTCCAGACAAGTCAGTGCAGTTTCTACATCTATGAAAAATCTGAATCAAAGGACAGCTACCTGATGGAGAATACCTCATCAGGGGTGTGCTGTATATCTTTATATGTATAGGGTATCTTCAACTCTTTGAAGTGGCAACTGTTTGGCTGAAAAAAAATGTTACAGCTGATTAAAAATCATCAGATTGCATGAAATGGCTATTTTAAGTGCAAGATCATAGCACAGTGTAGTTTGGGGAATATAGCCTTTCCCCACTGTAGTATGATCTCAGATTTGGTATTTATAACTAGCAGGGGGTATAGGGGGTGCAGGGGCCCAAGCCCTCCTTCAAAAAAAAAAAAAAATATATATATTTTTTTTCTGAATCTCTGTGATTTGATTTTAAATGTATTTGAATCCTTTGTGATCTGCACTCTTTTATTGGTACGACAGGTGTTCAAAGTTTTGATACTTTAGTCATCTCTTATAGATTATATATACATGGTTTACTATCAAATGGTCGATTGCCACTCCATCGAACGTCGGATGGTCGACATCGGAAGGTCGGATATATCGAATGTCGAAGTCGGAATATCAATCTAGGAACGGTATTACCATGGGTTGAGGTAGGAGTACGTAGTAGTCATACCTACGAACTTCTCCCCTACCTCGACCCACGGTGGAACCCATTTCGAGATTGGTTTCGATAAAACGGTTCGGCCTTCCGGTGTCGACCATCTGACGTTCGATGGAGTGGCAATCGACCATTTGATAGTAAACCTATATACATATATATATATATATATATATATATATATATATATATATATATACATATATATTTATATACATATAAAACACAAGGGTTGCTGCACAAATTACAATAAAAAGTTAACCAAAGACCCTACTGCAACCACACACACACTCACACACACACACACACACACACACACACACACACACACACACACACACACACACACACACACACACACACACACTCTCTCTCTCATTACATTCAATTGGCAGGCAATCACTTTGTTTCATAAGGGACCTAGTCTCTTTGGAGAGCCAGGGAGCATGGCTTGATTTTACTCTGATCTTCCTAGAGGGAGCTAAGGAGTTTAGAGTATTCATGAAGATGCTATTGAAAGTGCTTACAGCATCGTTTAGGGGGAGGTGTTTTAGAATGGATCAATCTATGTTGTGGAGAATGGAGTAAAACTGGGATGAATTGAAAGTCGATAGTTTTCGACAGTCTTTGATATGGTGGGGTTTAGGAATATGGGAGTAGTGTCTTAAGATGGTTGTAGGGAGATGATCACTGAGGGAGTCAGGTAAGGTGGTGGGATTGTGGTATTGGTGGGGGGAATTGGTAAGGATCCAGTCTATGATGGAGCTGGAAGAGGAATTTTTATGGAAGTGAGTGGGAGATGTTATAAGTTGGTGGAAGCCATGTAGGTGGATACTGAGTTGGGGGGAGTCAGTTGTGAGTTTGGACCAATCAATGTTGACATCACCAAGGATAAGTGTCTCATATGGTATATTGTGGGAGAACCAGGATAGGATGTTTTCAAGGATGGGCAAATTGTTACCAGGAGGAAGGTAGATAGAGGCAATTGCAAGTTTTTTGTGGGGATTCAGATGGCAGTTAAGGATTATGATTTCAGCTGGGAGGAAGTCAGGAGTTGGGGAATGGTATGGTGAGAGGTTAAGAATTTCTGAGTAGAGGATGGCCATGCCACCACCTTTTTTTACAGGTCTATCAGATCGGAAGATATTATAACCTGGTGGGAGTATTTCACTATTTGAGATGTGTGGCTTGAGCCAGGTTTCAGATAGGGAGAGGATGTGAAGGGGTATTGAGAGCTATCCATGAGTGCAGCTCAGTGACTTTATTTGCTAGACTCTGAATATTCAATGAGTAAATAGTTAAGTATTTGGATGGAGATGATTGTTGTGACTGAGGTTGGTGACTGTTAAAGGAGTAAGATGGGGGCAGTGTAGAGGTAGTTTTGGGGAGATAATGTTTATACATACTTTGATCTGATGTGTATTTCTGGCATATCTACGATTTAGAGGTGCTATTATCATGTGACATATTCATATAGCTTCAGATATATTGGATACTCTCATTCTAATGTATATTTAATGGATTGAGATTTCTTTAGTTGCTTTCATAATGCTTTTCTTTTTTGTTTTTATACTATATTCTAAGCAGAGATGGATAATTTGTATTGTTTGGTATTGGAGAGGTGGTGGTTGGATGGTTTAGTTAAGTTTTTAACTAAACCAGAAACTTTATGTTTCATGTATGTGTTTGTAAATAGTTTTGGGTTTTTGAAAGTAGTGCTTAATACATGTTATGCATCTATGATAAGTAAGTTTTCAGTAGATTTCAAGTTAACACAGAAGAAAAGTCTTTCAGTTAGTAATAACATAGACATTATAGTCAATGGCTTATAAATCTTTATCATTAAATATTAATGGTTTGAGCAATAATGTCAGAAGAGCTGGTTTGCTTAAATATATCAAAATGCATAAAGCCCAGATCATCTTTTTACAGGAAACCCATCTATTAAAAAAGATGTACTAAAATACTCATTCAATGGCTATACCATTCTGGCTGATTCATGTTTTAAGACTAAGAGAAGGGGCACGCTTATTCTATGAAACATACTTATACTATGCCAAGAATTATAGATACAATTTCAGATAAAGATGGGATGCTAAGCATGGTTATTTTGGAAATCAGTAGGAAGTATTATACTTTGATTAATACATACTGGATACAAGGACTGAGTACTAAATATGTTGACAAATATCTGGACCTGATTACTTTAAATGCAAAAGGGGAAATTATAGCAACAGGTGATTTTAACTGCCTATTATCAGGCAATGATACTTCTAAAAATGGTAAAATAAAACTAACATCTCAAGGTAAGAAGTTAAATGACTTTACAAACCAGATGAACCTTAAAGATATACATGGTCTAAGAGAACATTATTCCTTATTCTATACTCACTATTCATATCGGTTTGGTACACAAACAAACATTGATAAGGTCTTTGTATCAAATAATATATACTCTAAAATAAGTGATGTATCTATAATGACTTGTCCACTTTTGGACCACAGTGCTATAAACTTGACATTAAATACACATACAGATGATTTAATTCCTGCTTACATAACTAAGTTAAATGACTTTACGGTATGGATAATGAAAGAAATAGATATGTTTATGGAAACAAATGATAATGGTGAAGTGATTGATACTATACTATGGGACACCTTTAAAGTTTATCTATATGGGAGAATAAAATCTTGGTACTTTAAAAAAAAAGAGAGAGTGGGACAAAAAACATTTAGACATACAAAAAAACATAGACTAGATAAATATGGATACAAAACCAAATAACAAAGTAGCACATAACGAAATTACTAAGTTAAATCAAAAATACTTAGAAGTTCTGAATCATAAGGTAGCCATAAACCTGGAACTTTTGAAATTACAATCTCATGCTGTAAATCCCAAATATCTACATAAAATAGCAATAAGATCCAAAAAAATAAACAATCAAAATCTTATTAATGAGATTAAATATAAAAGTGATGGTTCAGTAAAGAGTACATCTAACTTACTGGGCATATTAGAAGTGTTCAAAAACTACTATAAAGATATAAATAATAACACACCACTTTTAGAGATAGATAATGTAATAAATACTTTTATTCAAGAAAATATAACTACTAAGGTGTCAATGCAACAAAATAACATATTAAATAAACAAATAACAATAACAGAAGTGAAAGAGCAAATAAAAAAAATAAAAGATAATAAAGCCCCAGGACTGGATGGAATAATTCCTGAACTATGTAAGATTTTTCCTGAATATATAATAAAGAAAATGATGAGTGCCTTTACTATGGTTAAGCAAAAATGTATAACACCCCCATCATGGAAATAATTATTTCCCCAATATTAAAACAAGGTAAGGACCCCGAATCTTGTGATTCATATAGGCCAATTTCATTACTAAACATTGATTATAAAATTTTCATGACAATATTAGCTAACAGAATAAACAAAATATTACCTAATCTAATACACAGTGATTAGACAGGGTTCATTCTTCATAGAAAAGTGCAAGATAACATTATTAAATTACTATCATTAATAGACATAGCATGCAAATACAAAAAACAACTAACTATTATCAGCCTAGACATAGAAAAGGCTTTGGATTCTATTAGATGGTCTTATCTACAAAGAATTCTGATTGGTTTTGAATTCTCCTGAGATTTTTCAACTTATTAGTGAAAAAATTATAGTGGGGCACATGCTTATGTGAAAATTGGATCATGTCTGTCCTCACCACTAGAAATTTGCAGGGGAACTAGACAAGGTTGTCCTTTGTCACCATCATTGTTTGCTCTTTCAATGGAACCTTTTTCTACATATATCAGAAACAAGCAAAATATAAAAGTCTTTCAAATTAATAAGGACTATTGTCCTAAGATGCAATTATTTGCTGCTGATATGTTGTTAATGTTGGATGATATTGATGGTTCTTTTCATGATGTTATAAATACCTTATACAAGTTTGAAAGAATTTCAGGACTTAAATTTAATCATAATAAATCCAAAACATTACTAATTAACAAAAAGATCAACAAAAACCTAAGGGAGAAATGCATGTTTAATTGGGAGAATGATGTATTAGAATATTTTGGTGTCAGTATAAAGAGTACATGGAAAGAGTCTGTTAAACTAAACTACAATAATTTAATAACCACCATTAGTGAACTAATCAAAAGATGGAATAAATAATAATCATCATCATCATCATCATTCTCTTTTGGCTTTTCCCGTTAGGGGTCGCCACAGCAGATCATCTCTTTCCATTTCTTCCTATCCTCTGCATCTTGCTCTGTCACACCAACCGCCTGCATGTCCTCTCTCACCACGTCCATAAACCTTATCTTAGGCCTTCCTCTATTCCTCTTACCTGGCAGCTCCATCCTTAGTATCTTTTTCCCAATATACCCATCATCCCTCCTCAGCACATGTCCAAACCAACGCAATCTCGTCTCTCTTGCTTTGTCTCCAAACTGTCCAACATGAGCTGACCCTCTAATATACTGATTCCTAATCCTATCCATCCTAGTCACACTGATTGCAAATCTTAACATCTTTAACTCTGCCACATCCAGCTCTGACTCCTGCCGTTTTGTCAATGCCACTGTCTCCAACCCATATAACATAGCTGGTCTCACTACCCTCTTGTAGACCTTCCCTTTCACTCTTACTGGTACCCGTCTGTCACAAATCACTCCTGACACTCTTCTCCACCCATTCCACCCTGCCTGAACTCTCTTCTTCACCTCTCTTCCACATTCACCATTACTCTGAACTGTTGATCCCAAGTACTTAAACTCGTCCACCTTTACCAACTCTACTCCCGCATCCTCACCATTCCTCTACCCTCCCTCTCATTTACACACATATATTCTGTCTTAGCCCTGCTGACCTTCATTCCTCTGCTCTCTAGAGCATATCTCCACCTCTCCAGAGTCTCCTCAACCTGATTCCTACTCTCACTACAGATCACAATGTCATCTGCAAACATCATAGTCAATGGGGCCTCCTGTCTGATCTCATCTGTCAACCTGTCCATCACCACTGCAAATAAGAAAGGACTCAGAGCTGATCCTTGATGTAATCCCACCTCCACCTTAAATGGATCTGTCACTCCCACTGCAGTCCTCACCACTGTCACACTACCCTCGTACATATCCTGTACCACTCTTACGTACTTCTCTGCCACTGCCGACTTCCTCATACAATACCACAACTCTTCTCTAGGCACCCTGTCATATGCTTTCTCCAAGTCTACAAAGACACAATGCAACTCCTTCTGAGCTTCTCTGTATTTCTCCAACAACACTCTCAGAGCAAACATTGCATCTGTAGTGCTCTTTCCTGGCATGAAACCATACTGCTGATCACTAATTATCACCTCCCTTCTTAACCTTGCTTCCACTACTCTTTCCCATAACTTCAAGCTGTGACTAATCAGTTTTATCCCTCTGTAGTTACTGCAGCTCTGCACATCATCCTTATTCTTAAAGATAGGTACCAAAACACTTTTTCTCCACTCCTCAGGCATCCTCTGACTTTCCAAAATTTCATTAAACAATCTAGTTAGACATTCCACTGCCATTTCTCCTAAGCACCTCCATGCTTCCATTGGTATGTCATCTGGGCCAACAGCCTTTCCATTCTTCATCCTCTTCATAACTGCCCTTACTTCCTCCTTGCTAATCTGTTTCACTTCCTGATTCACTATCCCCACATCATCCAACCTTCTCTCTCTCATTCTCTTCATTCATCAGCCTCTCAAAATACTCTTTCCATCTACTCAACACACTCTCCTCTCTTGTGAGTACCTTTCCCTCACTATCCTTTATCACCCTTAATTGCTGCACATCTTTCCCAGCTCTGTCCCTCTGTCTAGCTAATCGGTACAGGTCCTTTTCTCCCTCTTTAGTGTCCAATCTCTCGTACAACTCTCCATATGCCTTATCCTTCGCTTTTGCCACCTCTCTCTTTGCCATGCGCCTCATCTCCTTATACTCATGTCTACTTTCTTCATCTCTTTGACAATCCCAATTCTTCTTCGCCAGCCTCTTCCTCTGTATACTTTCCTCTACTTCCTCATTCCACCACCAGGTCTCCTTGTCCTCCTTCCTCTGTCCAGATGTCACACCAAGCACCTTTCTAGCAGTCACCCTTACTAGTTCTGCTGTAGTTACCCAGCTATTCGGTAACTCTCCACTGCCTCTCAGTGCCTGTCTTAACTCTTCCCTAAACTCCACTTCACAATCACCCTTTTTTAACTTCCACCATTTAATCCTTGGCACAGCTTTCACACTCCTCCTCCTCCTCTTGATCACCAACGTCATTCTACATACCACCATTCTATGCTGCTTAACTACACTTTCCCCTGCCACCACTTTACAGTCTCCAATCTCCTTCAGACTGGCCCTCCTGCATAGGATATAATCCACCTGTGAGCATCTTCCTCCACTCTTGTACATCACCCTATGCTCCTCCCTCTTCTTAAAATACGTATTCACCACAGCCATGTCCATCCTTTTCGCAAAATCCACAATCATCTGACCTTCTGCATTCATCTCCTTAACACCATACCTACCCATCACTTCCTCATCCCCTCTGTTCACTTCACCAACATGCCCATTAAAGTCCGCTCCAATCACTAGTCTCTCACCCTTGGGTACACTCACCACAACTTCATCCAACTCACTCCAAAATTTCTCTTTCTCATCCATCGCACACCCAACTTGTGGAGCATATGCACTAACAACATTCATCATTACACCATCAATTTCGAGCTTCATAAACATCACTCTGTCAGACACTCTCTTCACGTCTAAAACACTCTTGGCATATTGTTCCTTTAGTATAACCCTACCTCATTTCTCCTGCCATCCACACCATGATAGAACAATTTGAACCCATTTCCTAAACACCTGGCCTTACTTCCCTTTCATCTGGTCTCTTGCACACACAATATATCAACCTTCCTTCTCTCCATCATATCAACTAGCTCTCTTCCTATACCAGTCATACTGCCAACATTCAAAGTTCCTACCCTCACTGCTACACTCCTAACCTTCCTCCTATCTTCCTGCCTTCGGGCATGCCTTCGCCCTCCTCTTCTCCTTCGGCCAACAGTAGCCCAATTTCCGCCAGCACCCTGTTGGCTAACAGTACTGGTGGCGGTCATTGTTAACCCGGGCCTCGACTGATCCGGTATGCAATTATGAAAAGTTCTCTGCATCAGTAATTTTTGGCAGAAGTTTTACGCCGGATGCCCTTCCTGACGCAACCCTCCCCATTTATCCGGGCTTGGGACCGGCACAAAGAAATGCACTGGCTTGTGCATCCCCCAGTGGCTGGGTTATGGAATAAATAATAATAATAAATAAAATGTTCTTCACAATGGGGGATAGGGTCTCTTTAATTAAAATGATAATTTTACCTAAAATTTTGTTTTATATAGAGTCATTGATACTACCCCCTCCCAAAAACTTATTTAAAAAATTAGATTCCATACTACTTAAATTTTTATGGTTCCCCTTAAAACCTAGGATTGCATATAAATGGCACATTAGAGTTTGGAGCAGTAATGGGATGGCATTCCCTAGCTTAGATCTTTATTCCAAATCAGTTATAATTAATGTAATATTACATTGGATCACACCTATCTATATATCTGGCTGGAAAACAATACATGAGATTCATATAACTGATGTCAAAACTATAGAAAATCAATTTAAGGAACAATATGGAATAAGTAGAGTTTATTGGCTCTTATGTAAATTTTGTTTATTTAATAAAAAGTTTGATAATTTTTCATATGGAATTAATCAAATATGTAATAACTTTAAAAATATAATTGATTATAATTACAGCATTAAACAATTTATATTTCTTATATTCCTTATAACATACTCCCCTGATTGCCTAGCTTCTTTCAACATCAATGCAATGCAAAAATTAAAGGAAAATAACTTGATATTCTGGCATCAGTTTATTGAAAATAAGAGTAGTAAACCACTAAACTCTCTTTTATGTAGTTTTGATAATAGTCAAGACAGTTAGTTGTTTATACAATCATTATGGCAATTTATAGAAAACAAAATGAGAGTATCAATCAACCTAGAGACTGAATCTATACCTAGTTTGACTCAGCTTTTTATTAGGTGTCTTGACAGATAATCAAAAATTAAGTATTGCACCTATCTATAAGATACTAAGAGAAGACACTCTAAAGTTTGACTCAGATTTCTGGAATTAGTATGTAAAGATGAGAACAAATATCTGATGAATCCAAAATATTGTTATTGAATTCAATGTATGGTACCTCTTCATTATATTGGAGATTGTATACATGGAAATTTATGAATAGGAGTTTCTATACTCCATATAAAACAAACCTTATGTTCAAAAACAGTGAAAGTAAATGTTGGAAATGTGAAGAATTACTAGAGGCTAACTAGGTTCACATGTTCATTGAATATATAAATGTTGTTCAATACTGGAAAGACTTCACATATTTTGTAAATGTTTTATGGTCTGATAACTGTCATATTTCTAACTCACTAATCCTATTCAGTGTTCCTATACCTAATGTAATACCTAAATCTCAGATTCAGTTACTCTGGTCAATTTTTGCAATTGCCAGAAAAGTTATTACTTTGAACTGGAAAAATAAACAAGATTTGATGTTTAAAGAGTTTATTAATTTAGCAAAAGTTGTTTGTAAAAAAGAACTGCAAACCATTTTTATAGAACTCATGACATTACTCATAAAAATAGCATGGCAAAAACTGGAAAACCTTTTGAACAAATACTTATAACTTCTCATGGATAAAACGATTGTTTATCATGGATGAA